>NW_027394276.1:6688429-6892755 GCF_049309525.1 Garra rufa | reverse complement strand
GTGGGTATGCTCTACAGCTACAAATTCCGCTCTCACATGTGTTCAGTAGTTTTGCACCAAAAATACCTTCATACACTATCGCCCACCATGGGCCAGCCGCCCCTGAGTAAAGGGTTTCTTAGCTTTAGCAATCCGACTAGCCACTAAGTAGGGGAGAATGGGGTAATGTGAGACATCGGGTAATGTGAGACACCCCCTGTATCTTGGCAACGGACACATTTGTGGATATGTGAAAATTATGTTTTTTAAGCCCCTCCCATTTCCCCTTGACCATGAAGGAGAGGACCTCATGGTGCTGTGATAAACATGTTTTTTTCACAAAAATATTTTTTTTGCATGAAAAAGTAATTTTTCTTGCTGTCAACTTAATGAACTGTTGTGTCAAAGCAAATTGATTCAGGTAGAAAAAATTATATCGTACATGTTGATGATCTACCAACATATAAAACCATGTGATGATGCTAGCTGAAGATTATCCTGAATTGCTAAGAAAGATTGTTTTTTTCTAAAATGTGGCGGTGGGGTAAAGTGAGACAAATACTGTGGGGTAAAGTGAGACATGAGGCACAAGTTAAATTTAGTGGTAAACATACTTTAATGTAATATTACACTACATTTGCTTTATTTTTAATGTCAGAAACATTGTAGAAAAGCCATCATGCCAAGGCAATACACCAGGAAGACAACCTGGGGCATAACACCCCTGGAGGAGATTGAGAGTGCAGCCACTGAGGTCAAGGAAGGAAAGAAGTCTATAAGAGCAGCTGCAAGGGATAGAAGTATTGACAAGTCAAGTTATGGGGGCAGCTCTGGCCTTATGGTTTTAGAAAGTCCGACTTGTAACAGGTTTCGGATTTGAGTAGTTCTCTCCTCATCTATGCCTGTAAACTTCAGGGCTGGAATGTAGAGTAGGCCTAGTTGTAGAGTATGACAGTAGGCTAATGTTCTAATCCAGGTGGGTCTAGTCCTGTTCTGAGGCTGTTCTAGCTGGCTCTAAGGGTCCTGTGTTCTGACCCCCAGACTGTGTTCTAATCTAACTGGTTCTATCTGTCATTTGAATGTTAATCATAACATTTTGAATTATATTATGCTGTATTTGATTTTGTTCAGAGTTACTTTCAAGTCTTTATAAAAAATTTGCTTAATTGACCAATCCCCATGATTCTGTTACTAATCCGACATTAGTTCTGGGATGTGTGGTTGTCAAGCTAGCTCTAACTGTTACAATATATGTTATTATGGTAGTTTTTTGAGTGGAAAAAGTAAGTGGTTCACTTTACCCCTTTGATTTATCTGGTTTGTCTCAGTTTACCCCGAAGCTGGGGTAAAGTGAGACACAAGATGACTTTTTTTTAAACAATCATATTTTCACTGACTTTCATCCTGAATACATTCTGATCGTTTCAATTGCTAGGAAACATTCTGAATTAATGGGAAATGTGTAAAATTTACAGATATATAATTTTAGCTTGCTTAGAGGGGAGCAAATGTAAAAAATGTCTCACTTTACCCCACTCTCTATGAGGCTTTTAGAGCAGCCACGTCTCCGATGTGGTTGCTTTAAGCACTAGTTTTTGCCCTTCTTGATCGCGTTTCTTACGCTCAAAGAACTCAAGAGGTGTGGCTTTAAATGTAGGAGCCGTACTTTGTTGAACTAACGTGGTTCAAACGATGAGACCATACCCAGCAAACATTGGTCGGACGGCAACGTCGTCTCCCCGGCCAAAAGGGGTCGCGGCAGGACGGCACAAATGGTGTACTAATGGTCCGAAATCAACGTCGTCTCCCCGTCCAAAATTAGTCGCGCCTGGACGGCACAAATGCACAACATGTCCTAAAATGCATTTATATACGCTTATACATTTGTACATGTCTATATTTGTCTGGGGTTGCGTGTATTCAAAATTGTATGTACGGGTAGTTCAATATATACCATGTCGTGATTATGTCCAGAAGGGACGTCCTTTACACGTCCATTTGTAGTCCATCATGACCTTCGAAAAAGTCATTAAGTAAAATGAAAAAATGAATGTACTTACACGTGGATATGCCCTACATGATGAATAAGCCACCAAATTACAGTAATAATCCAGAACTTTATTTCTACGATTTTATAATAATAATAATTATTATTATCATTCATTATTATTATTATTATTATTATTATTATGTATGCATATACATATAAAATCTAAATTTCTCGGGTCACCACTTTACGTCTGAGTTGGATCAAAACGGTGCTGCCAAGATCTATCTCACCATGATCTTGCGAGAGCGCCAGCATATTTCACTCCAGATCACTAGGTGGCGGAAATTTACCTTGCGGTTTACCTGTTCGCCAAAAAGCACAAGATGAAGACATAGCCTTTTTTTTCACAACCACGAGGAGACTGGAGAGAAGGACGCAAAAAGTTGCCATTGCGTAAGTACAGTTTCAGTATTATTATGCTTGAGTTTTTTAAACTTAGATTTGTTGGCATAAAACAACTTTATGTGCGCATTATTATCGGCAAATTTAGAGTTTTAAAATATTGGTTGGGCTAAATTTTAGCTGTTTGGCTACAAGTTAGCCTTTTGCTTTGTTTTACAAACAAACTACTTTGCCACAGTCTAGCCCTGAATCCACAGCTGTTTTACTTAGTAAAAATTCAATCCAAAAATCAGGTCTTAAGTTTTTAACTTTGTTACTGCTAATTCTTATTCCATTTCCTAATGGAACTTTTTATAATATTAAGTGGGCATATGCATGTTCACTGCCTCAGAAATATCTCTTAATAAAGTAAAAATAAAAATCCATAAATCCACAAATTTGCTCGTCAAGCGTTTTTTGCAGAAATGCATTAGTTATGCTGATACAAATTTTTGTTTGTAAATTTGTTCTGGTCTTATGTATTTGTGCATACATGTCCATATATAGAATGTAAACCTCTATTTAACATTTAAACCAGTGTAATGTAAATACAATTATATTTACAAAGCATCAAAAACATATTTTGTACTTACTGTTTTTATTATTTTTTTAATAGTTAAGTGGTGAATCTCATAAACGTGCTGTGGTCTGCAAATTATGTTTGACGTGTAAGTTTATGTAAATGTTAAAGTATTTTGTACTTTTAGATTTGTTAACATCTCGTCTGAGTATCAAAGGAAGTAGAGACGACGAAGATCAAGAGTTGATGCCTTGACTGAAGATAGCAGCTCTGAGTCCGATGGGTCAGCGGAGCCAGTCTTGGCAGGGGAGAGCATTACCTTTACAGAGAGCTGGAGGGGAGGGGGGGGGATATAAAAATAATTTATATATATTTCACTACTTGTAAATTATTTTGGTTAACATTGTTTAAAACATTAATACTGTTTGCATTGTTTTTGCACAATATATTAAAATTATTTTTTTCCCTATTTTAAATTTTGTTTGTATGTTTGTGTTTATTGGTTACAGTACTGTTTGCATGGGATTTGCAAAATAAAAATTATTACAAAAGTGTCATTGTTATAATTAGTTATACAACGTTATAAAGACGTTCAGGTCCGACTGGAGCGAATTTGTCTCTTTTAAGAACCTTAATAATTGCCTATTACAACTGTACAAACTAGGCTGTTGTATATGCACGTTTAGGTGAATATAACCCCTGAAATAAGCAGAGACTCATATTAACGTCCAGAAGAGGACATTTTTAGACGTGCACGGACCGTGCAGAAAAGACGTGTGATTCACGGTCAGATGACGTCAAAGACGTCGGTTGGATTTTCATTTTGGAACTATTTTTCAACCATGACGCGAGGGACGTCTTTTCAACGGTAATCGGATGTCCAAATGTTTGCTGGGTATTCATGAAACAGTCGAGAGATGGCTTAAACGGGGCGTTATTTTTCGTACGTGACCTGTGGTTAGAGGCATTGTTTCTTGTTAGCAAGACATATGGCTTAATAAATTATGTTCTTGGGCATAATTTGCAAGCTAACATGCAGTACAAGCTATAACCTACGTTTAACCTAAATATAAATGATTTTATTCAGTATTTTTGTGCGTCCTCTATAAAGCACCATTTATGAGTAGTGCGCATGCGCACAAATGCCTAAGGGGACTTTCGGAGTATGACGTAAGAGGGCACCTGTGCTAAATCAAACATGAAATACAGCGAAATGACAGGGAACAAAAAATATTAAACGAGTGATTAGGTGCTATGTTCAATACAGTTGCATTTTTTGAGAACTCTAATCAGTTAAATAGCAGAAGTTATTAGTTGGTCATTAAAAACGGCCGTGCTTTGTTGAACTATGTGGCTCAAACGATGAGACCATATTCATGAAACAGTCTTTACTAGCTAATTCGTTTCCACAAAAACGCAGCACAAATAAGCAAGCATTTTAACGTTTCCAATACACTAATCTACTATTACTGTTCAATCGCTGGAGTGTTTTTATTTTTTAAATGCCTTTATGTAGTTTTGTGAACACGGACGAAGAAACGCCAGCCCTGAAGCTCATCCGTAAACCATATAAAAGCAGCTCATATGCGCTTAATATAGCTCTTTAAAATGATATTATGTTTACATTGCGTACAGTCGCTGGAGTGTTTTTATTTAAATGCTTTTAAAAGAGGCTCAGTGATGTAGTTCGCAGACCGAGAGCTCGGAGCCTTGACTCTCATGTCAGTACAACAGAAAACACTGGCTGAAGGCAGCCCTCTCCGTTTTAAATGAAACTACTCGCAAACACCTGAATTTAGCTCTTGGTGTGTTCTAAGGGGTTGACGGAATGAAATCGCTGGAGCATTTAAATTTTAAAAGGCCGTATTTATTTTCATTTTCCGCTCCACCCCTTCAGTGGAGTGGATGATGGCTTAAACGGGGCATTATTTTTCGTACGTGACCTGTGGTTAGAGGCATTGTTTCTTGTTAGTAAGACATATGGCTTAATAAATTATGTTCTTGGGCATAATTTGCAAGCTAACATGCAGCACAAGCTATATCTTCCATTTAACCTAAATATAAATGATTTTAATCTGTATTTTTGTGCGTCCTCTATAAAGCACCATTTATGAGTAGTGCGCATGCGCACAAATGCCTAAGGGGACTTTCGGAGTATGACGTAAGAGGGCACCTGTGCTAAATCAAACATAAAATACAGCGAAATGACAGGGAACAAAAAATATTAAACGAGTGATTGGGTGCTATGTTCAATACAGTTGCATTTTTTGAGAACTCTAATCAGTTAAATAGCAGAAGTTTTTAGTTGGTCATTAAAAACGGCCGTGCTTTGTTGAACTATGTGGCTCAAACGATGAGACCATATTCATGAAACAGTCTTTACTAGCAAATTCGTTTCCACAAAAACGCAGCACAAATAAGCAAGCATTTTAACGTTTCCAATACACTAATCTACTATTACTGTTCAATCGCTGGAGTGTTTTTATTTTTTAAATGCCTTTAAAATATGTAGTTTTGTGAACACGGACGAAGAAACGCCAGCCCTGAAGCTCATCCGTAAACCATATAAAAGCAGCTCATATGCGCTTAATATAGCTCTTTAAAATGATATTATGTTTACATTGCGTACAGTCGCTGGAGTGTTTTTATTTAAATGCTTTTAAAAGAGGCTCAGTGATGTAGTTCGCAGACCGAGAGCTCGGAGCCTTGACTCTCATGTCAGTACAACAGAAAACACTGGCTGAAGGCAGCCCTCTCCGTTTTAAATGAAACTACTCGCAAACACCTGAATTTAGCTCTTGGTGTGTTCTAAGGGGTTGACGGAATGAAATCGCTGGAGCATTTAAATTTTAAAAGGCCGTATTTATTTTCATTTTCCGCTCCACCCCTTCAGTGGAGTGGATGATGGCTTAAACGGGGCATTATTTTTCGTATGTGACCTGTGGTTAGAGGCAATGTTTCTTGTTAGTAAGACATATGGCTTAATAAATTATGTTCTTGGGCATACTTTGCAAGCTAACATGCAGCACAAGCTATATCTTCCATTTAACCTAAATATAAATGATTTTAATTGGTATTTTTGTGCGTCCTCTATAAAGCACCATTTATGAGTAGTGCGCACGCGCACAAATGCCTAAGGGGACTTTCGGAGTATGACGTAAGAGGGCACCTGTGCTAAATCAAACATAAAATACAGCGAAATGACAGGGAACAAAAAATATTAAACGAGTGATTGGGTGCTATGTTCAATACAGTTGCATTTTTTGAGAACTCTAATCAGTTAAATAGCAGAAGTTATTAGTTGGTCATTAAAAACGGCCGTGCTTTGTTGAACTATGTGGCTCAAACGATGAGACCATATTCATGAAACAGTCTTTATTAGCTAATTCGTTTCCACAAAAACGCAGCACAAATAAGCAAGCATTTTAACGTTTCCAATTCACTAATCTACTATTACTGTTCAATCGCTGGAGTGTTTTTATTTTTTAAATGCCTTTAAAATATGTAGTTTTGTGAACACGGACGAAGAAACGCCAGCCCTGAAGCTCATCCGTAAACCATATAAAAGCAGCTCATATGCGCTTAATATAGCTCTTTAAAATGATATTATGTTTACATTGCGTACAGTCGCTGGAGTGTTTTTATTTAAATGCTTTTAAAAGAGGCTCAGTGATGTAGTTCGCAGACCGAGAGCTCGGAGCCTTGACTCTCATGTCAGTACAACAGAAAACACTGGCTGAAGGCAGCCCTCTCCGTTTTAAATGAAACTACTCGCAAACACCTGAATTTAGCTCTTGGTGTGTTCTAAGGGGTTGACGGAATGAAATCGCTGGAGCATTTAAATTTTAAAAGGCCGTATTTATTTTCATTTTCCGCTCCACCCCTTCAGTGGAGTGGATGATGGCTTAAACGGGGCATTATTTTTCGTACGTGACCTGTGGTTAGAGGCATTGTTTCTTGTTAGTAAGACATATGGCTTAATAAATTATGTTCTTGGGCATAATTTGCAAGCTAACATGCAGCACAAGCTATATCTTCCATTTAACCTAAATATAAATGATTTTAATTTGTATTTTTGTGCGTCCTCTATAAAGCACCATTTATGAGTAGTGCGCACGCGCACAAATGCCTAAGGGGACTTTCGGAGTATGACGTAAGAGGGCACCTGTGCTAAATCAAACATAAAATACAGCGAAATGACAGGGAACAAAAAATATTAAACGAGTGATTGGGTGCTATGTTCAATACAGTTGCATTTTTTGAGAACTCTAATCAGTTAAATAGCAGAAGTTATTAGTTGGTCATTAAAAACGGCCGTGCTTTGTTGAACTATGTGGCTCAAACGATGAGACCATATTCATGAAACAGTCTTTACTAGCTAATTCGTTTCCACAAAAACGCAGCACAAATAAGCAAGCATTTTAACGTTTCCAATACACTAATCTACTATTACTGTTCAATCGCTGGAGTGTTTTTATTTTTTAAATGCCTTTAAAATATGTAGTTTTGTGAACACGGACGAAGAAACGCCAGCCCTGAAGCTCATCCGTAAACCATATAAAAGCAGCTCATATGCGCTTAATATAGCTCTTTAAAATGATATTATGTTTACATTGCGTACAGTCGCTGGAGTGTTTTTATTTAAATGCTTTTAAAAGAGGCTCAGTGATGTAGTTCGCAGACCGAGAGCTCGGAGCCTTGACTCTCATGTCAGTCCAACAGAAAACACTGGCTGAAGGCAGCCCTCTCCGTTTTAAATGAAACTACTCGCAAACACCTGAATTTAGCTCTTGGTGTGTTCTAAGGGGTTGACGGAATGAAATCGCTGGAGCATTTCAATTTTAAAAGGCCGTATTTATTTTCATTTTCCGCTCCACCCCTTCAGTGGAGTGGATGATGGCTTAAACGGGGCATTATTTTTCGTACGTGACCTGTGGTTAGAGGCATTGTTTCTTGTTAGTAAGACATATGGCTTAATAAATTATGTTCTTGGGCATAATTTGCAAGCTAACATGCAGCACAAGCTATATCTTCCATTTAACCTAAATATAAATGATTTTAATCTGTATTTTTGTGCGTCCTCTATAAAGCACCATTTATGAGTAGTGCGCACGCGCACAAATGCCTAAGGGGACTTTCGGAGTATGACGTAAGAGGGCACCTGTGCTAAATCAAACATAAAATACAGCGAAATGACAGGGAACAAAAAATATTAAACGAGTGATTGGGTGCTATGTTCAATACAGTTGCATTTTTTGAGAACTCTAATCAGTTAAATAGCAGAAGTTATTAGTTGGTCATTAAAAACGGCCGTGCTTTGTTGAACTATGTGGCTCAAACGATGAGACCATATTCATGAAACAGTCTTTACTAGCTAATTCGTTTCCACAAAAACGCAGCACAAATAAGCAAGCATTTTAACGTTTCCAATACACTAATCTACTATTACTGTTCAATCGCTGGAGTGTTTTTATTTTTTAAATGCCTTTAAAATATGTAGTTTTGTGAACACGGACGAAGAAACGCCAGCCCTGAAGCTCATCCGTAAACCATATAAAAGCAGCTCATATGCGCTTAATATAGCTCTTTAAAATGATATTATGTTTACATTGCGTACAGTCGCTGGAGTGTTTTTATTTAAATGCTTTTAAAAGAGGCTCAGTGATGTAGTTCGCAGACCGAGAGCTCGGAGCCTTGACTCTCATGTCAGTACAACAGAAAACACTGGCTGAAGGCAGCCCTCTCCGTTTTAAATGAAACTACTCGCAAACACCTGAATTTAGCTCTTGGTGTGTTCTAAGGGGTTGACGGAATGAAATCGCTGGAGCATTTAAATTTTAAAAGGCCGTATTTATTTTCATTTTCCGCTCCACCCCTTCAGTGGAGTGGATGATGGCTTAAACGGGGCATTATTTTTCGTACGTGACCTGTGGTTAGAGGCATTGTTTCTTGTTAGTAAGACATATGGCTTAATAAATTATGTTCTTGGGCATAATTTGCAAGCTAACATGCAGCACAAGCTATATCTTCCATTTAACCTAAATATAAATGATTTTAATCTGTATTTTTGTGCGTCCTCTATAAAGCACCATTTATGAGTAGTGCGCACGCGCACAAATGCCTAAGGGGACTTTCGGAGTATGACGTAAGAGGGCACCTGTGCTAAATCAAACATAAAATACAGCGAAATGACAGGGAACAAAAAATATTAAACGAGTGATTGGGTGCTATGTTCAATACAGTTGCATTTTTTGAGAACTCTAATCAGTTAAATAGCAGAAGTTATTAGTTGGTCATTAAAAACGGCCGTGCTTTGTTGAACTATGTGGCTCAAACGATGAGACCATATTCATGAAACAGTCTTTACCCAGGTAGCCAGCGGAATCGGGCCGATTGCGGCTGAGTGCCGGCTCACTCGGCTGTGTTCTGGCAGCGGCTCGCCAGGAGTGAGCCGGCTCTGGCCCAGCAATGGTTGCCGGATTTGGCTAGGCTTTGGATATGCGGATCTGGCCCGATTCTGGTTGAGAAACGGCACATTTAGACACATTCAGCCTGACTATGGGCCATAATTGTAAGTCCCAAAAATTCAGGTTTTACTCCTTGTGTAAATATTTGGTCCCCACAATACAGATTAAAACACGTAAACACTTAACTTAATTACAAAATTGTTAAAATATTTGTTTTTAACAAAATGCCTGAGATGTCAAATCTTTTCCCTGTCAATGTTATTTATTTAATTGTATTACTATTTTAAATAATATTATATTATTTTTGTCAGGCCAACCATGGACTTTGTTTATAATTTAAAAATGTTCACTTCATCTAAATTATGACTCTTTCATGTTGTTCTGCACCCCAAAAATAGAACCGTATCTGTCTGTAACAGAGCTAATAAAATGCTTTCAACATGTTTCACTTTATAACACCATTTTCAGGCTTGATAATCATAATGTGGCATAATTGCAAAAACTTTTTGTGTGTGTGTGTGTGTGTGTGTGTGTGTGTGTGTGTGTGTGTGTGTTTATTTATTTATTTATTTTTTGGGGGGCCAGGGAAATATAACAAGGTATAATTACCTAAATGTACACCTCAGATGATAAAAATTAAATGAATAAAATTGTTATAAATATAACTTTGACTATTTTACGCCTCACGTGCGAAGCCTGCGAAAGAACCAGAGGCTATATAAGCTGCGATCAGTTCACATCACGCGCACAGCCGGATTCCCTTTGATTGAGTGGATATCGCTCGACGGAAGAGCTTTCTTCAGGTAAAGTATTTTTGTGTACATAAGTGTAAAATCAACGGACTGTTATTTAAATGTACAATGTCTAAAACTACTGTTTACATAAACGAGTCTTTCCGTCTTTATTTTTTATGGCCCGCTGTTCAGCACCGTTGATTACCGTTAATGCCGTTATCTGTATGACGTCATTTGCGCAGATCTGCTAGAATTGAGAAAACCTCACATTCATGTCGGTCAAGGTAACGTTAGTTAAAAAATATATTAATTTTACAATTATCAACAATAACATTATCAGATTTAAGTTGTGTTGTCTCAGATTTGACAGAGCGCGCGACAATGACGCACACTGAACGCGCGCGCTCTCTCTCTCTCTCTCTCTCTCTCTCGCTGTATGTGAGATAGAGCGAACAAGAGACAGAAAGACTTAACAAGCCAATGTAGCCTATCCTTATGAGAATAATAAATATTTTTTTTAATAACGAATTACAATAAAAGTAAAACATAAGGCTACAGGGAATAAAAGTCATATACAAGTAAAATAATTAATTTTAATAATGAAAACATTATTTCTTTTTCTCTTTTTTTTTTTGTCAGATTGTCATCCGATTGTTGTAAGTGATCAACTGATTCTGCATCTTGGATTTGCCATGTTCAACACACTGATGAGTAAGTAATAACCTATTAAAAATCAATACATTTCAATTTGTACAGATATATGCATTGTGTGACTCATTTCCCCCCCTTGTTTTTGTGTCAGTACCAGCTGAACCCCAAAGGCTCCACAGCATTGAGCGCCTTTGGCTTTGCAGGTATATTTTTTACAGCTGACTATCAAACTAATTCACAATATTTGTATACAGCAGTTTTTATTCATGTATTCATTAGTGTTAGTGAATAGTGAAATAGTGTGCCTTTCTGCTGTACTTCTTCTAATCTTTTTGTGATTGATTTTTCATATTTTTTGTCAGATTTGTCAAGATCATCTGAAAAAAGTGCATCTGTGCCATGTAAGTAATTTAATGTTATATTTTGCCATGTGTAAGTATATGGTTTATTTTAGGAAATTCAAATCAGACGGTCCATAATATCTTAAGATTAATTTTGTTGTACCAAGTCAGGGTGTTGTGAGTGTTTATTTTAAATTCTACCGAAATTTTCACATGTTACATTACTCTTATTATTTGTATAGCCGTAAACTGCATTGTTTCACAGGCTGTGATATTTGCCAATAAGTTAATTGCCAAGTAGTGACACACAGAGTGCCCGAACTTTTATAGGACTCTTTCTTTTTGTAATTTTTAAAGTGTAAAATTGTATTAGGTTAAAATTAAATAATAAATTAAATATATTAAACATACATATTATTAAACATAATAAAGTCTGAAAAAAAGTGGTCTGAATAAGATGACTGTTTAATCACATAAAGTGATTTTTTTTTCAAAGCTTCATGTTTAAATAGGCAAACTTGTGCCCATATGACTGACACTTTTCTTTTAAAAATATTTTCTGCAAATATAGCAGTGTGATGCAGAGAGAAACCGAGAAGTTTATAAGAGTGCCATAGTGGAAGAAGAGAGCATGTCCTACAACAAAATAATTTCTTCCTAAGGTAAGCTCCAAATATTGTTACCATTCACCACCGAGATCACTGAGACCTGACTAACTATGTGTCAATATGTGTCCCCTCTTTATCTCTTTCTTTCATTTATTGTCTCTCCTTTAGGAAACCGTGAGCTCCTGATCGTTCTTAAAGTTTCTATAGTGTTTTTATGCATTTGTTGATGTTTTTATTTTTTCAATAATAAATTTAATAAATGTTTCTCGTACAGTATTTATATGGTGTCATTCTTACTTGGGGGCGGGGTGAGAGTGAGTGGCATGTGTGTGTGTGATATTTGTGGAAAGAACATTTTTTAAAAAAAACCTGGAGGAAATCATGAATAATACATTTTTGTAGTTTTTATGGAACCATTTAATTACATGAACAGTTACACCTATCCAAGTAGGCTATATACTTTAGCAAACAAGCTAATATTGCTTAAATTTCGTTATTAATTAAATAAATAGGTCTGTATTTCATATACATTTCCATTTGGAATCCAGACTCGTGCCTGCTAACTGTATAATGTATGCCGGCGTGATTGCGGCCCGATGCCGGCAGTTTCGGTTCAGTTTCGGCAGCCGGACACGGGCCAGTACCGGCTAACTGTATAATCTCTGCTGGCGCGATTGCGGGCCGATGCCGGCAGTGTCGGCTCAGATTCGGCACCCGGACTCGGGCCAGTGTATTCGGGCCGATTCTGGCGCGTCATTCATTGCCGGAATTCACAAGAGTCCGGCAACCGGATCCGGGCCGAGTTATTTCTTCCGGATTGCCGGATTTGGGCCAGTACTGGGCCAGATGTTTTTGGCTACCTGGGTAGCTAATTCGTTTCCACAAAAACGCAGCACAAATAAGCAAGCATTTTAACGTTTCCAATACACTAATCTACTATTACTGTTCAATCGCTGGAGTGTTTTTATTTTTTAAATGCCTTTAAAATATGTAGTTTTGTGAACACGGACGAAGAAACGCCAGCCCTGAAGCTCATCCGTAAACCATATAAAAGCAGCTCATATGCGCTTAATATAGCTCTTTAAAATGATATTATGTTTACATTGCGTACAGTCGCTGGAGTGTTTTTATTTCAAATGCTTTTAAAAGAGGCTCAGTGATGTAGTTCGCAGACCGAGAGCTCGGAGCCTTGACTCTCATGTCAGTACAACAGAAAACACAGGCTGAAGGCAGCCCTCTCCGTTTTAAATGAAACTACTCGCAAACACCTGAATTTAGCTCTTGGTGTGTTCTAAAGGGTTGACGGAATGAAATCGCTGGAGCATTTAAATTTTAAAAGGTCGTATTTATTTTCATTTTCCGCTCCACCCCTTCAGTGGAGTGGATGATGGCTTAAACGGGGCATTATTTTTCGTACGTGACCTGTGGTTAGAGGCATTGTTTCTTGTTAGTAAGACATATGGCTTAATAAATTATGTTCTTGGGCATAATTTGCAAGCTAACATGCAGCACAAGCTATATCTTCCATTTAACCTAAATATAAATGATTTTAATCTGTATTTTTGTGCGTCCTCTATAAAGCACCATTTATGAGTAGTGCGCATGCGCACAAATGCCTAAGGGGACTTTCGGAGTATGACGTAAGAGGGCACCTGTGCTAAATCAAACATAAAATACAGCGAAATGACAGGGAACAAAAAATATTAAACGAGTGATTGGGTGCTATGTTCAATACAGTTGCATTTTTTGAGAACTCTAATCAGTTAAATAGCAGAAGTTATTAGTTGGTCATTAAAAACGGCCGTGCTTTGTTGAACTATGTGGCTCAAACGATGAGACCATATTCATGAAACAGTCTTTACTAGCTAATTCGTTTCCACAAAAACGCAGCACAAATAAGCAAGCATTTTAACGTTTCCAATACACTAATCTACTATTACTGTTCAATCGCTGGAGTGTTTTTATTTTTTAAATGCCTTTAAAATATGTAGTTTTGTGAACACGGACGAAGAAACGCCAGCCCTGAAGCTCATCCGTAAACCATATAAAAGCAGCTCATATGCGCTTAATATAGCTCTTTAAAATGATATTATGTTTACATTGCGTACAGTCGCTGGAGTGTTTTTATTTAAATGCTTTTAAAAGAGGCTCAGTGATGTAGTTCGCAGACCGAGAGCTCGGAGCCTTGACTCTCATGTCAGTACAACAGAAAACACTGGCTGAAGGCAGCCCTCTCCGTTTTAAATGAAACTACTCGCAAACACCTGAATTTAGCTCTTGGTGTGTTCTAAGGGGTTGACGGAATGAAATCGCTGGAGCATTTAAATTTTAAAAGGCCGTATTTATTTTCATTTTCCGCTCCACCCCTTCAGTGGAGTGGATGATGGCTTAAACGGGGCATTATTTTTCGTACGTGACCTGTGGTTAGAGGCATTGTTTCTTGTTAGTAAGACATATGGCTTAATAAATTATGTTCTTGGGCATAATTTGCAAGCTAACATGCAGCACAAGCTATATCTTCCATTTAACCTAAATATAAATGATTTTAATCTGTATTTTTGTGCGTCCTCTATAAAGCACCATTTATGAGTAGTGCGCACGCGCACAAATGCCTAAGGGGACTTTCGGAGTATGACGTAAGAGGGCACCTGTGCTAAATCAAACATAAAATATAGCGAAATGACAGGGAACAAAAAATATTAAACGAGTGATTGGGTGCTATGTTCAATACAGTTGCATTTTTTGAGAACTCTAATCAGTTAAATAGCAGAAGTTATTAGTTGGTCATTAAAAACGGCCGTGCTTTGTTGAACTATGTGGCTCAAACGATGAGACCATATTCATGAAACAGTCTTTACTAGCTAATTCGTTTCCACAAAAACGCAGCACAAATAAGCAAGCATTTTAACGTTTCCAATACACTAATCTACTATTACTGTTCAATCGCTGGAGTGTTTTTATTTTTTAAATGGCTTTATGTAGTTTTGTGAACACGGACGAAGAAACGCCAGCCCTGAAGCTCATCCGTAAACCATATAAAAGCAGCTCATATGCGCTTAATATAGCTCTTTAAAATGATATTATGTTTACATTGCGTACAGTCGCTGGAGTGTTTTTATTTAAATGCTTTTAAAAGAGGCTCAGTGATGTAGTTCGCAGACCGAGAGCTCGGAGCCTTGACTCTCATGTCAGTACAACAGAAAACACTGGCTGAAGGCAGCCCTCTCCGTTTTAAATGAAACTACTCGCAAACACCTGGATTTAGCTCTTGGTGTGTTCTAAGGGGTTGACGGAATGAAATCGCTGGAGCATTTAAATTTTAAAAGGCCGTATTTATTTTCATTTTCCGCTCCACCCCTTCAGTGGAGTGGATGATGGCTTAAACGGGGCATTATTTTTCGTACGTGACCTGTGGTTAGAGGCATTGTTTCTTGTTAGTAAGACATATGGCTTAATAAATTATGTTCTTGGGCATAATTTGCAAGCTAACATGCAGCACAAGCTATATCTTCCATTTAACCTAAATATAAATGATTTTAATCTGTATTTTTGTGCGTCCTCTATAAAGCACCATTTATGAGTAGTGCGCACGCGCACAAATGCCTAAGGGGACTTTCGGAGTATGACGTAAGAGGGCACCTGTGCTAAATCAAACATAAAATACAGCGAAATGACAGGGAACAAAAAATATTAAACGAGTGATTGGGTGCTATGTTCAATACAGTTGCATTTTTTGAGAACTCTAATCAGTTAAATAGCAGAAGTTATTAGTTGGTCATTAAAAACGGCCGTGCTTTGTTGAACTATGTGGCTCAAACGATGAGACCATATTCATGAAACAGTCTTTACTAGCTAATTCGATTCCACAAAAACGCAGCACAAATAAGCAAGCATTTTAACGTTTCCAATACACTAATCTACTATTACTGTTCAATCGCTGGAGTGTTTTTATTTTTTAAATGCCTTTAAAATATGTAGTTTTGTGAACACGGACGAAGAAACGCCAGCCCTGAAGCTCATCCGTAAACCATATAAAAGCAGCTCATATGCGCTTAATACAGCTCTTTAAAATGATATTATGTTTACATTGCGTACAGTCGCTGGAGTGTTTTTATTTAAATGCTTTTAAAAGAGGCTCAGTGATGTAGTTCGCAGACCGAGAGCTCGGAGCCTTGACTCTCATGTCAGTACAACAGAAAACACTGGCTGAAGGCAGCCCTCTCCGTTTTAAATGAAACTACTCGCAAACACCTGAATTTAGCTCTTGGTGTGTTCTAAGGGGTTGACGGAATGAAATCGCTGGAGCATTTAAATTTTAAAAGGCCGTATTTATTTTCATTTTCCGCTCCAACCCTTCAGTGGAGTGGATGATGGCTTAAACGGGGCATTATTTTTCGTACGTGACCTGTGGTTAGAGGCATTGTTTCTTGTTAGTAAGACATATGGCTTAATAAATTATGTTCTTGGGCATAATTTGCAAGCTAACATGCAGCACACGCTATATCTTACATTTAACCTAAATATAAATGATTTTAATCTGTATTTTTGTGCGTCCTCTATAAAGCACCATTTATGAGTAGTGCGCATGCGCACAAATGCCTAAGGGGACTTTCGGAGTATGACGTAAGAGGGCACCTGTGCTAAATCAAACATAAAATACAGCGAAATGACAAGGAACAAAAAATATTAAACGAGTGATTGGGTGCTATGTTCAATACAGTTGCATTTTTTGAGAATTTTAATCAGTTAAATAGCAGAAGTTATTAGTTGGTCATTAAAAACGGCCGTGCTTTGTTGAACTATGTGGCTCAAGAGACCATATTCATGAAACAGTCTTTACTAGCTAATTCGTTTCCATAAAAACGCAGCACAAATAAGCAAGCATTTTAACGTTTCCAATACACTAATCTACTATTACTGTTCAATCGCTGGAGTGTTTTTTTTTTTAAATGGCTTTATGTAGTTTTGTGAACACGGACGAAGAAACGCCAGCCCTGAAGCTCATCCGTAAACCATATAAAAGCAGCTCATATGCGCTTAATATAGCTCTTTAAAATGATATTATGTTTACATTGCGTACAGTCGCTGGAGTGTTTTTATTTAAATGCTTTTAAAAGAGGCTCAGTGATGTAGTTCGCAGACCGAGAGCTCGGAGCCTTGACTCTCATGTCAGTACAACAGAAAACACTGGCTGAAGGCAGCCCTCTCCGTTTTAAATGAAACTACTCGCAAACACCTGAATTTAGCTCTTGGTGTGTTCTAAGGGGTTGACGGAATGAAATCGCTGGAGCATTTAAATTTTAAAAGGCCATATTTATTTTCATTTTCCGCTCCACCCCTTCAGTGGAGTGGATGATGGCTTAAACGGGGCATTATTTTTCGTACGTGACCTGTGGTTAGAGGCATTGTTTCTTGTTAGTAAGACATATGGCTTAATAAATTATGTTCTTGGGCATAATGTGCAAGCTAACATGCAGCACAAGCTATATCTTCCATTTAACCTAAATATAAATGATTTTAATCTGTATTTTTGTGCGTCCTCTATAAAGCACCATTTATGAGTAGTGCGCATGCGCACAAATGCCTAAGGGGACTTTCGGAGTATGACGTAAGAGGGCACCTGTGCTAAATCAAACATAAAATACAGCGAAATGACAGGGAACAAAAAATATTAAACGAGTGATTGGGTGCTATGTTCAATACAGTTGCATTTTTTGAGAACTCTAATCAGTTAAATAGCAGAAGTTATTAGTTGGTCATTAAAAACGGCCGTGCTTTGTTGAACTATGTGGCTCAAACGATGAGACCATATTCATGAAACAGTCTTTACTAGCTAATTCGTTTCCACAAAAACGCAGCACAAATAAGCAAGCATTTTAACGTTTCCAATACACTAATCTACTATTACTGTTCAATCGCTGGAGTGTTTTTATTTTTTAAATGCCTTTAAAATATGTAGTTTTGTGAACACGGACGAAGAAACGCCAGCCCTGAAGCTTATCCGTAAACCATATAAAAGCAGCTCATATGCGCTTAATATAGCTCTTTAAAATGATATTATGTTTACATTGCGTACAGTCGCTGGAGTGTTTTTATTTAAATGCTTTTAAAAGAGGCTCAGTGATGTAGTTCGCAGACCGAGAGCTCGGAGCCTTGACTCTCATGTCAGTACAACAGAAAACACTGGCTGAAGGCAGCCCTCTCCGTTTTAAATGAAACTACTCGCAAACACCTGAATTTAGCTCTTGGTGTGTTCTAAGGGGTTGACGGAATGAAATCGCTGGAGCATTTCAATTTTAAAAGGCCGTATTTATTTTCATTTTCCGCTCCACCCCTTCAGTGGAGTGGATGATGGCTTAAACGGGGCATTATTTTTCGTACGTGACCTGTGGTTAGAGGCATTGTTTCTTGTTAGTAAGACATATGGCTTAATAAATTATGTTCTTGGGCATAATTTGCAAGCTAACATGCAGCACAAGCTATATCTTCCATTTAACCTAAATATAAATGATTTTAATCTGTATTTTTGTGCGTCCTCTATAAAGCACCATTTATGAGTAGTGCGCATGCGCACAAATGCCTAAGAGGACTTTCGGAGTATGACGTAAGAGGGCACCTGTGCTAAATCAAACATAAAATACAGCGAAATGACAGGGAACAAAAAATATTAAACGAGTGATTGGGTGCTATGTTCAATACAGTTGCATTTTTTGAGAACTCTAATCAGTTAAATAGCAGAAGTTATTAGTTGGTCATTAAAAACGGCCGTGCTTTGTTGAACTATGTGGCTCAAACGATGAGACCATATTCATGAAACAGTCTTTACTAGCTAATTCGTTTCCACAAAAACGCAGCACAAATAAGCAAGCATTTTAACGTTTCCAATACACTAATCTACTATTACTGTTCAATCGCTGGAGTGTTTTTATTTTTTAAATGCCTTTAAAATATGTAGTTTTGTGAACACGGACGAAGAAACGCCAGCCCTGAAGCTCATCCGTAAACCATATAAAAGCAGCTCATATGCGCTTAATATAGCTCTTTAAAATGATATTATGTTTACATTGCGTACAGTCGCTGGAGTGTTTTTATTTAAATGCTTTTAAAAGAGGCTCAGTGATGTAGTTCGCAGACCGAGAGCTCGGAGCCTTGACTCTCATGTCAGTACAACAGAAAACACTGGCTGAAGGCAGCCCTCTCCGTTTTAAATGAAACTACTCGCAAACACCTGAATTTAGCTCTTGGTGTGTTCTAAGGGGTTGACGGAATGAAATCGCTGGAGCATTTAAATTTTAAAAGGCCGTATTTATTTTCATTTTCCGCTCCAACCCTTCAGTGGAGTGGATGATGGCTTAAACGGGGCATTATTTTTCGTACGTGACCTGTGGTTAGAGGCATTGTTTCTTGTTAGTAAGACATATGGCTTAATAAATTATGTTCTTGGGCATAATTTGCAAGCTAACATGCAGCACACGCTATATCTTACATTTAACCTAAATATAAATGATTTTAATCTGTATTTTTGTGCGTCCTCTATAAAGCACCATTTATGAGTAGTGCGCATGCGCACAAATGCCTAAGGGGACTTTCGGAGTATGACGTAAGAGGGCACCTGTGCTAAATCAAACATAAAATACAGCGAAATGACAAGGAACAAAAAATATTAAACGAGTGATTGGGTGCTATGTTCAATACAGTTGCATTTTTTGAGAATTTTAATCAGTTAAATAGCAGAAGTTATTAGTTGGTCATTAAAAACGGCCGTGCTTTGTTGAACTATGTGGCTCAAGAGACCATATTCATGAAACAGTCTTTACTAGCTAATTCGTTTCCATAAAAACGCAGCACAAATAAGCAAGCATTTTAACGTTTCCAATACACTAATCTACTATTACTGTTCAATCGCTGGAGTGTTTTTTTTTTTAAATGGCTTTATGTAGTTTTGTGAACACGGACGAAGAAACGCCAGCCCTGAAGCTCATCCGTAAACCACATAAAAGCAGCTCATATGCGCTTAATATAGCTCTTTAAAATGATATTATGTTTACATTGCGTACAGTCGCTGGAGTGTTTTTATTTAAATGCTTTTAAAAGAGGCTCAGTGATGTAGTTCGCAGACCGAGAGCTCGGAGCCTTGACTCTCATGTCAGTACAACAGAAAACACTGGCTGAAGGCAGCCCTCTCCGTTTTAAATGAAACTACTCGCAAACACCTGGATTTAGCTCTTGGTGTGTTCTAAGGGGTTGACGGAATGAAATCGCTGGAGCATTTAAATTTTAAAAGGCCGTATTTATTTTCATTTTCCGTTCCACCCCTTCAGTGGAGTGGATGATGGCTTAAACGGGGCATTATTTTTCGTACGTGACCTGTGGTTAGAGGCATTGTTTCTTGTTAGTAAGACATATGGCTTAATAAATTATGTTCTTGGGCATAATTTGCAAGCTAACATGCAGCACAAGCTATATCTTCCATTTAACCTAAATATAAATGATTTTAATCTGTATTTTTGTGCGTCCTCTATAAAGCACCATTTATGAGTAGTGCGCATGCGCACAAATGCCTAAGGGGACTTTCGGAGTATGACGTAAGAGGGCACCTGTGCTAAATCAAACATAAAATACAGCGAAATGACAGGGAACAAAAACTATTAAACGAGTGATTGGGTGCTATGTTCAATACAGTTGCATTTTTTGAGAACTCTAATCAGTTAAATAGCAGAAGTTATTAGTTGGTCATTAAAAACGGCCGTGCTTTGTTGAACTATGTGGCTCAAACGATGAGACCATATTCATGAAACAGTCTTTACTAGCTAATTCGTTTCCACAAAAACGCAGCACAAATAAGCAAGCATTTTAACGTTTCCAATACACTAATCTACTATTACTGTTCAATCGCTGGAGTGTTTTTATTTTTTAAATGCCTTTATGTAGTTTTGTGAACACGGACGAAGAAACGCCAGCCCTGAAGCTCATCCGTAAACCATATAAAAGCAGCTCATATGCGCTTAATATAGCTCTTTAAAATGATATTATGTTTACATTGCGTACAGTCGCTGGAGTGTTTTTATTTAAATGCTTTTAAAAGAGGCTCAGTGATGTAGTTCGCAGACCGAGAGCTCGGAGCCTTGACTCTCATGTCAGTACAACAGAAAACACTGGCTGAAGGCAGCCCTCTCCGTTTTAAATGAAACTACTCGCAAACACCTGGATTTAGCTCTTGGTGTGTTCTAAGGGGTTGACGGAATGAAATCGCTGGAGCATTTAAATTTTAAAAGGCCGTATTTATTTTCATTTTCCGCTCCACCCCTTCAGTGGAGTGGATGATGGCTTAAACGGGGCATTATTTTTCGTACGTGACCTGTGGTTAGAGGCATTGTTTCTTGTTAGTAAGACATATGGCTTAATAAATTATGTTCTTGGGCATAATTTGCAAGCTAACATGCAGCACAAGCTATATCTTCCATTTAACCTAAATATAAATGATTTTAATCTGTATTTTTGTGCGTCCTCTATAAAGCACCATTTATGAGTAGTGCGCACGCGCACAAATGCCTAAGGGGACTTTCGGAGTATGACGTAAGAGGGCACCTGTGCTAAATCAAACATAAAATACAGCGAAATGACAGGGAACAAAAACTATTAAACGAGTGATTGGGTGCTATGTTCAATACAGTTGCATTTTTTGAGAACTCTAATCAGTTAAATAGCAGAAGTTATTAGTTGGTCATTAAAAACGGCCGTGCTTTGTTGAACTATGTGGCTCAAACGATGAGACCATATTCATGAAACAGTCTTTACTAGCTAATTCGTTTCCACAAAAACGCAGCACAAATAAGCAAGCATTTTAACGTTTCCAATACACTAATCTACTATTACTGTTCAATCGCTGGAGTGTTTTTATTTTTTAAATGCCTTTATGTAGTTTTGTGAACACGGACGAAGAAACGCCAGCCCTGAAGCTCATCCGTAAACCATATAAAAGCAGCTCATATGCGCTTAATATAGCTCTTTAAAATGATATTATGTTTACATTGCGTACAGTCGCTGGAGTGTTTTTATTTAAATGCTTTTAAAAGAGGCTCAGTGATGTAGTTCGCAGACCGAGAGCTCGGAGCCTTGACTCTCATGTCAGTACAACAGAAAACACTGGCTGAAGGCAGCCCTCTCCGTTTTAAATGAAACTACTCGCAAACACCTGGATTTAGCTCTTGGTGTGTTCTAAGGGGTTGACGGAATGAAATCGCTGGAGCATTTAAATTTTAAAAGGCCGTATTTATTTTCATTTTCCGCTCCACCCCTTCAGTGGAGTGGATGATGGCTTAAACGGGGCATTATTTTTCGTACGTGACCTGTGGTTAGAGGCATTGTTTCTTGTTAGTAAGACATATGGCTTAATAAATTATGTTCTTGGGCATAATTTGCAAGCTAACATGCAGCACAAGCTATATCTTACATTTAACCTAAATATAAATGATTTTAATCTGTATTTTTGTGCGTCCTCTATAAAGCACCATTTATGAGTAGTGCGCACGCGCACAAATGCCTAAGGGGACTTTCGGAGTATGATGTAAGAGGGCACCTGTGCTAAATCAAACATAAAATACAGCGAAATGACAGGGAACAAAAAATATTAAACGAGTGATTGGGTGCTATGTTCAATACAGTTGCATTTTTTGAGAACTCTAATCAGTTAAATAGCAGAAGTTATTAGTTGGTCATTAAAAACGGCCGTGCTTTGTTGAACTATGTGGCTCAAACGATGAGACCATATTCATGAAACAGTCTTTACTAGCTAATTCGTTTCCACAAAAACGCAGCACAAATAAGCAAGAATTTTAACGTTTTCAATACACTAATCTACTATTACTGTTCAATCGCTGGAGTGTTTTTATTTTTTAAATGCCTTTAAAATATGTAGTTTTGTGAACACGGATGAAGAAACGCCAGCCCTGAAGCTCATCCGTAAACCATATAAAAGCAGCTCATATGCGTTTAATATAGCTCTTTAAAATGATATTATGTTTACATTGCGTACAGTCGCTGGAGTGTTTTTATTTAAATGCTTTTAAAAGAGGCTCAGTGATGTAGTTCGCAGACCGAGAGCTCGGAGCCTTGACTCTCATGTCAGTACAACAGAAAACACTGGCTGAAGGCAGCCCTCTCCGTTTTAAATGAAACTACTCGCAAACACCTGAATTTAGCTCTTGGTGTGTTCTAAGGGGTTGACGGAATGAAATCGCTGGAGCATTTAAATTTTAAAAGGCCGTATTTATTTTCATTTTCCGCTCCAACCCTTCAGTGGAGTGGATGATGGCTTAAACGGGGCATTATTTTTCGTACGTGACCTGTGGTTAGAGGCATTGTTTCTTGTTAGTAAGACATATGGCTTAATAAATTATGTTCTTGGGCATAATTTGCAAGCTAACATGCAGCACACGCTATATCTTCCATTTAACCTAAATATAAATGATTTTAATCTGTATTTTTGTGCGTCCTCTATAAAGCACCATTTATGAGTAGTGCGCATGCGCACAAATGCCTAAGGGGACTTTCGGAGTATGACGTAAGAGGGCACCTGTGCTAAATCAAACATAAAATACAGCGAAATGACAAGGAACAAAAAATATTAAACGAGTGATTGGGTGCTATGTTCAATACAGTTGCATTTTTTGAGAACTCTAATCAGTTAAATAGCAGAAGTTATTAGTTGGTCATTAAAAACGGCCGTGCTTTGTTGAACTATGTGGCTCAAGAGACCATATTCATGAAACAGTCTTTACTAGCTAATTCGTTTCCACAAAAACGCAGCACAAATAAGCAAGCATTTTAACGTTTCCAATACACTAATCTACTATTACTGTTCAATCGCTGGAGTGTTTTTTTTTTTAAATGGCTTTATGTAGTTTTGTGAACACGGACGAAGAAACGCCAGCCCTGAAGCTCATCCGTAAACCATATAAAAGCAGCTCATATGCGCTTAATATAGCTCTTTAAAATGATATTATGTTTACATTGCGTACAGTCGCTGGAGTGTTTTTATTTAAATGCTTTTAAAAGAGGCTCAGTGATGTAGTTCGCAGACCGAGAGCTCGGAGCCTTGACTCTCAAGTCAGTACAATAGAAAACACTGGCTGAAGGCAGCCCTCTCCGTTTTAAATGAAACTACTCGCAAACACCTGGATTTAGCTCTTGGTGTGTTCTAAGGGGTTGACGGAATGAAATCGCTGGAGCATTTAAATTTTAAAAGGCCGTATTTATTTTCATTTTCCGCTCCACCCCTTCAGTGGAGTGGATGATGGCTTAAACGGGGCATTATTTTTCGTACGTGACCTGTGGTTAGAGGCATTGTTTCTTGTTAGTAAGACATATGGCTTAATAAATTATGTTCTTGGGCATAATTTGCAAGCTAACATGCAGCACAAGCTATATCTTCCATTTAACCTAAATATAAATGATTTTAATCTGTATTTTTGTGCGTCCTCTATAAAGCACCATTTATGAGTAGTGCGCACGCGCACAAATGCCTAAGGGGACTTTCGGAGTATGACGTAAGAGGGCACCTGTGCTAAATCAAACATAAAATACAGCGAAATGACAGGGAACAAAAAATATTAAACGAGTGATTGGGTGCTATGTTCAATACAGTTGCATTTTTTGAGAACTCTAATCAGTTAAATAGCAGAAGTTATTAGTTGGTCATTAAAAACGGCCGTGCTTTGTTGAACTATGTGGCTCAAACGATGAGACCATATTCATGAAACAGTCTTTACTAGCTAATTCGTTTCCACAAAAACGCAGCACAAATAAGCAAGCATTTTAACGTTTTCAATACACTAATCTACTATTACTGTTCAATCGCTGGAGTGTTTTTATTTTTTAAATGCCTTTAAAATATGTAGTTTTGTGAACACGGACGAAGAAACGCCAGCCCTGAAGCTCATCCGTAAACCATATAAAAGCAGCTCATATGCGCTTAATATAGCTCTTTAAAATGATATTATGTTTACATTGCGTACAGTCGCTGGAGTGTTTTTATTTAAATGCTTTTAAAAGAGGCTCAGTGATGTAGTTCGCAGACCGAGAGCTCGGAGCCTTGACTCTCATGTCAGTACAACAGAAAACACTGGCTGAAGGCAGCCCTCTCCGTTTTAAATGAAACTACTCGCAAACACCTGGATTTAGCTCTTGGTGTGTTCTAAGGCGTTGACGGAATGAAATCGCTGGAGCATTTAAATTTTAAAAGGCCGTATTTATTTTCATTTTCCGCTCCACCCCTTCAGTGGAGTGGATGATGGCTTAAACGGGGCATTATTTTTCGTACGTGACCTGTGGTTAGAGGCATTGTTTCTTGTCAGTAAGACATATGGCTTAATAAATTATGTTCTTGGGCATAATTTGCAAGCTAACATGCAGCACAAGCTATATCTTCCATTTAACCTAAATATAAATGATTTTAATCTGTATTTTTGTGCGTCCTCTATAAAGCACCATTTATGAGTAGTGCGCATGCGCACAAATGCCTAAGGGGACTTTCGGAGTATGACGTAAGAGGGCACCTGTGCTAAATCAAACTTAAAATACAGCGAAATGACAGGGAACAAAAAATATTAAACGAGTGATTGGGTGCTATGTTCAATACAGTTGCATTTTTTGAGAACTCTAATCAGTTAAATAGCAGAAGTTATTAGTTGGTCATTAAAAACGGCCGTGCTTTGTTGAACTATGTGGCTCAAGAGACCATATTCATGAAACAGTCTTTACTAGCTAATTCGTTTCCACAAAAACGCAGCACAAATAAGCAAGCATTTTAACGTTTCCAATACACTAATCTACTATTACTGTTCAATCGCTGGAGTGTTTTTTTTAAAATGGCTTTATGTAGTTTTGTGAACACGGACGAAGAAACGCCAGCCCTGAAGCTCATCCGTAAACCATATAAAAGCAGCTCATATGCGCTTAATATAGCTCTTTAAAATGATATTATGTTTACATTGCGTACAGTCGCTGGAGTGTTTTTATTTAAATGCTTTTAAAAGAGGCTCAGTGATGTAGTTCGCAGACCGAGAGCTCGGAGCCTTGACTCTCGTGTCAGTACAACAGAAAACACTGGCTGAAGGCAGCCCTCTCCGTTTTAAATGAAACTACTCGCAAACACCTGAATTTAGCTCTTGGTGTGTTCTAAGGGGTTGACGGAATGAAATCGCTGGAGCATTTAAATTTTAAAAGGCCGTATTTATTTTCATTTTCCGCTCCACCCCCTTCAGTGGAGTGGATGATGGCTTAAACGGGGCATTATTTTTCGTACGTGACCTGTGGTTAGAGGCATTGTTTCTTGTTAGTAAGACATATGGCTTAATAAATTATGTTCTTGGGCATAATTTGCAAGCTAACATGCAGCACAAGCTATATCTTCCATTTAACCTAAATATAAATGATTTTAATCTGTATTTTTGTGCGTCCTCTATAAAGCACCATTTATGAGTAGTGCGCATGCGCACAAATGCCTAAGGGGACTTTCGGAGTATGACGTAAGAGGGCACCTGTGCTAAATCAAACATAAAATACAGCGAAATGACAGGGAACAAAAAATATTAAACGAGTGATTGGGTGCTATGTTCAATACAGTTGCATTTTTTGAGAACTCTAATCAGTTAAATAGCAGAAGTTATTAGTTGGTCATTAAAAACGGCCGTGCTTTGTTGAACTATGTGGCTCAAACGATGAGACCATATTCATGAAACAGTCTTTACTAGCTAATTCGTTTCCACAAAAACGCAGCACAAATAAGCAAGCATTTTAACGTTTTCAATACACTAATCTACTATTACTGTTCAATCGCTGGAGTGTTTTTATTTTTTAAATGCCTTTAAAATATGTAGTTTTGTGAACACGGACGAAGAAACGCCAGCCCTGAAGCTCATCCGTAAACCATATAAAAGCAGCTCATATGCGCTTAATATAGCTCTTTAAAATGATATTATGTTTACATTGCGTACAGTCGCTGGAGTGTTTTTATTTAAATGCTTTTAAAAGAGGCTCAGTGATGTAGTTCGCAGACCGAGAGCTCGGAGCCTTGACTCTCATGTCAGTAACAACAGAAAACACTGGCTGAAGGCAGCCCTCTCCGTTTTAAATGAAACTACTCGCAAACACCTGAATTTAGCTCTTGGTGTGTTCTAAGGGGTTGACGGAATGAAATCGCTGGAGCATTTAAATTTTAAAAGGCCGTATTTATTTTCATTTTCCGCTCCACCCCTTCAGTGGAGTGGATGATGGCTTAAACGGGGCATTATTTTTCGTACGTGACCTGTGGTTAGAGGCATTGTTTCTTGTTAGTAAGACATATGGCTTAATAAATTATGTTCTTGGGCATAATTTGCAAGCTAACATGCAGCACACGCTATATCTTCCATTTAACCTAAATATAAATGATTTTAATCTGTATTTTTGTGCGTCCTCTATAAAGCACCATTTATGAGTAGTGCGCATGCGCACAAATGCCTAAGGGGACTTTCGGAGTATGACGTAAGAGGGCACCTGTGCTAAATCAAACATAAAATACAGCGAAATGACAAGGAACAAAAAATATTAAACGAGTGATTGGGTGCTATGTTCAATACAGTTGCATTTTTTGAGAATTTTAATCAGTTAAATAGCAGAAGTTATTAGTTGGTCATTAAAAACGGCCGTGCTTTGCTGAACTATGTGGCTCAAGAGACCATATTCATGAAACAGTCTTTACTAGCTAATTCGTTTCCATAAAAACGCAGCACAAATAAGCAAGCATTTTAACGTTTCCAATACACTAATCTACTATTACTGTTCAATCGCTGGAGTGTTTTTTTTTTTAAATGGCTTTATGTAGTTTTGTGAACACGGACGAAGAAACGCCAGCCCTGAAGCTCATCCGTAAACCATATAAAAGCAGCTCATATGCGCTTAATATAGCTCTTTAAAATGATATTATGTTTACATTGCGTACAGTCGCTGGAGTGTTTTTATTTAAATGCTTTTAAAAGAGGCTCAGTGATGTAGTTCGCAGACCGAGAGCTCGGAGCCTTGACTGTCATGTCAGTACAACAGAAAACACTGGCTGAAGGCAGCCCTCTCCGTTTTAAATGAAACTACTCGCAAACACCTGAATTTAGCTCTTGGTGTGTTCTAAGGGGTTGACGGAATGAAATCGCTGGAGCATTTAAATTTTAAAAGGCCATATTTATTTTCATTTTCCGCTCCACCCCTTCAGTGGAGTGGATGATGGCTTAAACGGGGCATTATTTTTCGTACGTGACCTGTGGTTAGAGGCATTGTTTCTTGTTAGTAAGACATATGGCTTAATAAATTATGTTCTTGGGCATAATGTGCAAGCTAACATGCAGCACAAGCTATATCTTCCATTTAACCTAAATATAAATGATTTTAATCTGTATTTTTGTGCGTCCTCTATAAAGCACCATTTATGAGTAGTGCGCATGCGCACAAATGCCTAAGGGGACTTTCGGAGTATGACGTAAGAGGGCACCTGTGCTAAATCAAACATAAAATACAGCGAAATGACAGGGAACAAAAAATATTAAACGAGTGATTGGGTGCTATGTTCAATACAGTTGCATTTTTTGAGAACTCTAATCAGTTAAATAGCAGAAGTTATTAGTTGGTCATTAAAAACGGCCGTGCTTTGTTGAACTATGTGGCTCAAACGATGAGACCATATTCATGAAACAGTCTTTACTAGCTAATTCGTTTCCACAAAAACGCAGCACAAATAAGCAAGCATTTTAACGTTTCCAATACACTAATCTACTATTACTGTTCAATCGCTGGAGTGTTTTTATTTTTTAAATGCCTTTAAAATATGTAGTTTTGTGAACACGGACGAAGAAACGCCAGCCCTGAAGCTTATCCGTAAACCATATAAAAGCAGCTCATATGCGCTTAATATAGCTCTTTAAAATGATATTATGTTTACATTGCGTACAGTCGCTGGAGTGTTTTTATTTAAATGCTTTTAAAAGAGGCTCAGTGATGTAGTTCGCAGACCGAGAGCTCGGAGCCTTGACTCTCATGTCAGTACAACAGAAAACACTGGCTGAAGGCAGCCCTCTCCGTTTTAAATGAAACTACTCGCAAACACCTGAATTTAGCTCTTGGTGTGTTCTAAGGGGTTGACGGAATGAAATCGCTGGAGCATTTCAATTTTAAAAGGCCGTATTTATTTTCATTTTCCGCTCCACCCCTTCAGTGGAGTGGATGATGGCTTAAACGGGGCATTATTTTTCGTACGTGACCTGTGGTTAGAGGCATTGTTTCTTGTTAGTAAGACATATGGCTTAATAAATTATGTTCTTGGGCATAATTTGCAAGCTAACATGCAGCACAAGCTATATCTTCCATTTAACCTAAATATAAATGATTTTAATCTGTATTTTTGTGCGTCCTCTATAAAGCACCATTTATGAGTAGTGCGCATGCGCACAAATGCCTAAGAGGACTTTCGGAGTATGACGTAAGAGGGCACCTGTGCTAAATCAAACATAAAATACAGCGAAATGACAGGGAACAAAAAATATTAAACGAGTCATTGGGTGCTATGTTCAATACAGTTGCATTTTTTGAGAACTCTAATCAGTTAAATAGCAGAAGTTATTAGTTGGTCATTAAAAACGGCCGTGCTTTGTTGAACTATGTGGCTCAAACGATGAGACCATATTCATGAAACAGTCTTTACTAGCTAATTCGTTTCCACAAAAACGCAGCACAAATAAGCAAGCATTTTAACGTTTCCAATACACTAATCTACTATTACTGTTCAATCGCTGGAGTGTTTTTATTTTTTAAATGCCTTTAAAATATGTAGTTTTGTGAACACGGACGAAGAAACGCCAGCCCTGAAGCTTATCCGTAAACCATATAAAAGCAGCTCATATGCGCTTAATATAGCTCTTTAAAATGATATTATGTTTACATTGCGTACAGTCGCTGGAGTGTTTTTATTTAAATGCTTTTAAAAGAGGCTCAGTGATGTAGTTCGCAGACCGAGAGCTCGGAGCCTTGACTCTCATGTCAGTACAACAGAAAACACTGGCTGAAGGCAGCCCTCTCCGTTTTAAATGAAACTACTCGCAAACACCTGAATTTAGCTCTTGGTGTGTTCTAAGGGGTTGACGGAATGAAATCGCTGGAGCATTTCAATTTTAAAAGGCCGTATTTATTTTCATTTTCCGCTCCACCCCTTCAGTGGAGTGGATGATGGCTTAAACGGGGCATTATTTTTCGTACGTGACCTGTGGTTAGAGGCATTGTTTCTTGTTAGTAAGACATATGGCTTAATAAATTATGTTCTTGGGCATAATTTGCAAGCTAACATGCAGCACAAGCTATATCTTCCATTTAACCTAAATATAAATGATTTTAATCTGTATTTTTGTGCGTCCTCTATAAAGCACCATTTATGAGTAGTGCGCATGCGCACAAATGCCTAAGAGGACTTTCGGAGTATGACGTAAGAGGGCACCTGTGCTAAATCAAACATAAAATACAGCGAAATGACAGGGAACAAAAAATATTAAACGAGTGATTGGGTGCTATGTTCAATACAGTTGCATTTTTTGAGAACTCTAATCAGTTAAATAGCAGAAGTTATTAGTTGGTCATTAAAAACGGCCGTGCTTTGTTGAACTATGTGGCTCAAACGATGAGACCATATTCATGAAACAGTCTTTACTAGCTAATTCGTTTCCACAAAAACGCAGCACAAATAAGCAAGCATTTTAACGTTTCCAATACACTAATCTACTATTACTGTTCAATCGCTGGAGTGTTTTTATTTTTTAAATGCCTTTAAAATATGTAGTTTTGTGAACACGGACGAAGAAACGCCAGCCCTGAAGCTCATCCGTAAACCATATAAAAGCAGCTCATATGCGCTTAATATAGCTCTTTAAAATGATATTATGTTTACATTGCGTACAGTCGCTGGAGTGTTTTTATTTAAATGCTTTTAAAAGAGGCTCAGTGATGTAGTTCGCAGACCGAGAGCTCGGAGCCTTGACTCTCATGTCAGTACAACAGAAAACACTGGCTGAAGGCAGCCCTCTCCGTTTTAAATGAAACTACTCGCAAACACCTGAATTTAGCTCTTGGTGTGTTCTAAGGGGTTGACGGAATGAAATCGCTGGAGCATTTCAATTTTAAAAGGCCGTATTTATTTTCATTTTCCGCTCCACCCCTTCAGTGGAGTGGATGATGGCTTAAACGGGGCATTATTTTTCGTACGTGACCTGTGGTTAGAGGCATTGTTTCTTGTTAGTAAGACATATGGCTTAATAAATTATGTTCTTGGGCATAATTTGCAAGCTAACATGCAGCACAAGCTATATCTTCCATTTAACCTAAATATAAATGATTTTAATCTGTATTTTTGTGCGTCCTCTATAAAGCACCATTTATGAGTAGTGCGCATGCGCACAAATGCCTAAGGGGACTTTCGGAGTATGACGTAAGAGGGCACCTGTGCTAAATCAAACATAAAATACAGCGAAATGACAGGGAACAAAAAATATTAAACGAGTGATTGGGTGCTATGTTCAATACAGTTGCATTTTTTGAGAACTCTAATCAGTTAAATAGCAGAAGTTATTAGTTGGTCATTAAAAACGGCCGTGCTTTGTTGAACTATGTGGCTCAAGAGACCATATTCATGAAACAGTCTTTACTAGCTAATTCGTTTCCACAAAAACGCAGCACAAATAAGCAAGCATTTTAACGTTTCCAATACACTAATCTACTATTACTGTTCAATCGCTGGAGTGTTTTTTTTAAAATGGCTTTATGTAGTTTTGTGAACACGGACGAAGAAACGCCAGCCCTGAAGCTCATCCGTAAACCATATAAAAGCAGCTCATATGCGCTTAATATAGCTCTTTAAAATGATATTATGTTTACATTGCGTACAGTCGCTGGAGTGTTTTTATTTAAATGCTTTTAAAAGAGGCTCAGTGATGTAGTTCGCAGACCGAGAGCTCGGAGCCTTGACTCTCGTGTCAGTACAACAGAAAACACTGGCTGAAGGCAGCCCTCTCCGTTTTAAATGAAACTACTCGCAAACACCTGAATTTAGCTCTTGGTGTGTTCTAAGGGGTTGACGGAATGAAATCGCTGGAGCATTTAAATTTTAAAAGGCCGTATTTATTTTCATTTTCCGCTCCACCCCCTTCAGTGGAGTGGATGATGGCTTAAACGGGGCATTATTTTTCGTACGTGACCTGTGGTTAGAGGCATTGTTTCTTGTTAGTAAGACATATGGCTTAATAAATTATGTTCTTGGGCATAATTTGCAAGCTAACATGCAGCACAAGCTATATCTTCCATTTAACCTAAATATAAATGATTTTAATCTGTATTTTTGTGCGTCCTCTATAAAGCACCATTTATGAGTAGTGCGCATGCGCACAAATGCCTAAGGGGACTTTCGGAGTATGACGTAAGAGGGCACCTGTGCTAAATCAAACATAAAATACAGCGAAATGACAGGGAACAAAAAATATTAAACGAGTGATTGGGTGCTATGTTCAATACAGTTGCATTTTTTGAGAACTCTAATCAGTTAAATAGCAGAAGTTATTAGTTGGTCATTAAAAACGGCCGTGCTTTGTTGAACTATGTGGCTCAAACGATGAGACCATATTCATGAAACAGTCTTTACTAGCTAATTCGTTTCCACAAAAACGCAGCACAAATAAGCAAGCATTTTAACGTTTTCAATACACTAATCTACTATTACTGTTCAATCGCTGGAGTGTTTTTATTTTTTAAATGCCTTTAAAATATGTAGTTTTGTGAACACGGACGAAGAAACGCCAGCCCTGAAGCTCATCCGTAAACCATATAAAAGCAGCTCATATGCGCTTAATATAGCTCTTTAAAATGATATTATGTTTACATTGCGTACAGTCGCTGGAGTGTTTTTATTTAAATGCTTTTAAAAGAGGCTCAGTGATGTAGTTCGCAGACCGAGAGCTCGGAGCCTTGACTCTCATGTCAGTAACAACAGAAAACACTGGCTGAAGGCAGCCCTCTCCGTTTTAAATGAAACTACTCGCAAACACCTGAATTTAGCTCTTGGTGTGTTCTAAGGGGTTGACGGAATGAAATCGCTGGAGCATTTAAATTTTAAAAGGCCGTATTTATTTTCATTTTCCGCTCCACCCCTTCAGTGGAGTGGATGATGGCTTAAACGGGGCATTATTTTTCGTACGTGACCTGTGGTTAGAGGCATTGTTTCTTGTTAGTAAGACATATGGCTTAATAAATTATGTTCTTGGGCATAATTTGCAAGCTAACATGCAGCACACGCTATATCTTCCATTTAACCTAAATATAAATGATTTTAATCTGTATTTTTGTGCGTCCTCTATAAAGCACCATTTATGAGTAGTGCGCATGCGCACAAATGCCTAAGGGGACTTTCGGAGTATGACGTAAGAGGGCACCTGTGCTAAATCAAACATAAAATACAGCGAAATGACAAGGAACAAAAAATATTAAACGAGTGATTGGGTGCTATGTTCAATACAGTTGCATTTTTTGAGAATTTTAATCAGTTAAATAGCAGAAGTTATTAGTTGGTCATTAAAAACGGCCGTGCTTTGTTGAACTATGTGGCTCAAGAGACCATATTCATGAAACAGTCTTTACTAGCTAATTCGTTTCCATAAAAACGCAGCACAAATAAGCAAGCATTTTAACGTTTCCAATACACTAATCTACTATTACTGTTCAATCGCTGGAGTGTTTTTTTTTTTAAATGGCTTTATGTAGTTTTGTGAACACGGACGAAGAAACGCCAGCCCTGAAGCTCATCCGTAAACCATATAAAAGCAGCTCATATGCGCTTAATATAGCTCTTTAAAATGATATTATGTTTACATTGCGTACAGTCGCTGGAGTGTTTTTATTTAAATGCTTTTAAAAGAGGCTCAGTGATGTAGTTCGCAGACCGAGAGCTCGGAGCCTTGACTGTCATGTCAGTACAACAGAAAACACTGGCTGAAGGCAGCCCTCTCCGTTTTAAATGAAACTACTCGCAAACACCTGAATTTAGCTCTTGGTGTGTTCTAAGGGGTTGACGGAATGAAATCGCTGGAGCATTTCAATTTTAAAAGGCCATATTTATTTTCATTTTCCGCTCCACCCCTTCAGTGGAGTGGATGATGGCTTAAACGGGGCATTATTTTTCGTACGTGACCTGTGGTTAGAGGCATTGTTTCTTGTTAGTAAGACATATGGCTTAATAAATTATGTTCTTGGGCATAATGTGCAAGCTAACATGCAGCACAAGCTATATCTTCCATTTAACCTAAATATAAATGATTTTAATCTGTATTTTTGTGCGTCCTCTATAAAGCACCATTTATGAGTAGTGCGCATGCGCACAAATGCCTAAGGGGACTTTCGGAGTATGACGTAAGAGGGCACCTGTGCTAAATCAAACATAAAATACAGCGAAATGACAGGGAACAAAAAATATTAAACGAGTGATTGGGTGCTATGTTCAATACAGTTGCATTTTTTGAGAACTCTAATCAGTTAAATAGCAGAAGTTATTAGTTGGTCATTAAAAACGGCCGTGCTTTGTTGAACTATGTGGCTCAAACGATGAGACCATATTCATGAAACAGTCTTTACTAGCTAATTCGTTTCCACAAAAACGCAGCACAAATAAGCAAGCATTTTAACGTTTCCAATACACTAATCTACTATTACTGTTCAATCGCTGGAGTGTTTTTATTTTTTAAATGCCTTTAAAATATGTAGTTTTGTGAACACGGACGAAGAAACGCCAGCCCTGAAGCTTATCCGTAAACCATATAAAAGCAGCTCATATGCGCTTAATATAGCTCTTTAAAATGATATTATGTTTACATTGCGTACAGTCGCTGGAGTGTTTTTATTTAAATGCTTTTAAAAGAGGCTCAGTGATGTAGTTCGCAGACCGAGAGCTCGGAGCCTTGACTCTCATGTCAGTACAACAGAAAACACTGGCTGAAGGCAGCCCTCTCCGTTTTAAATGAAACTACTCGCAAACACCTGAATTTAGCTCTTGGTGTGTTCTAAGGGGTTGACGGAATGAAATCGCTGGAGCATTTCAATTTTAAAAGGCCGTATTTATTTTCATTTTCCGCTCCACCCCTTCAGTGGAGTGGATGATGGCTTAAACGGGGCATTATTTTTCGTACGTGACCTGTGGTTAGAGGCATTGTTTCTTGTTAGTAAGACATATGGCTTAATAAATTATGTTCTTGGGCATAATTTGCAAGCTAACATGCAGCACAAGCTATATCTTCCATTTAACCTAAATATAAATGATTTTAATCTGTATTTTTGTGCGTCCTCTATAAAGCACCATTTATGAGTAGTGCGCATGCGCACAAATGCCTAAGAGGACTTTCGGAGTATGACGTAAGAGGGCACCTGTGCTAAATCAAACATAAAATACAGCGAAATGACAGGGAACAAAAAATATTAAACGAGTCATTGGGTGCTATGTTCAATACAGTTGCATTTTTTGAGAACTCTAATCAGTTAAATAGCAGAAGTTATTAGTTGGTCATTAAAAACGGCCGTGCTTTGTTGAACTATGTGGCTCAAACGATGAGACCATATTCATGAAACAGTCTTTACTAGCTAATTCGTTTCCACAAAAACGCAGCACAAATAAGCAAGCATTTTAACGTTTCCAATACACTAATCTACTATTACTGTTCAATCGCTGGAGTGTTTTTATTTTTTAAATGCCTTTAAAATATGTAGTTTTGTGAACACGGACGAAGAAACGCCAGCCCTGAAGCTTATCCGTAAACCATATAAAATCAGCTCATATGCGCTTAATATAGCTCTTTAAAATGATATTATGTTTACATTGCGTACAGTCGCTGGAGTGTTTTTATTTAAATGCTTTTAAAAGAGGCTCAGTGATGTAGTTCGCAGACCGAGAGCTCGGAGCCTTGACTCTCATGTCAGTACAACAGAAAACACTGGCTGAAGGCAGCCCTCTCCGTTTTAAATGAAACTACTCGCAAACACCTGAATTTAGCTCTTGGTGTGTTCTAAGGGGTTGACGGAATGAAATCGCTGGAGCATTTCAATTTTAAAAGGCCGTATTTATTTTCATTTTCCGCTCCACCCCTTCAGTGGAGTGGATGATGGCTTAAACGGGGCATTATTTTTCGTACGTGACCTGTGGTTAGAGGCATTGTTTCTTGTTAGTAAGACATATGGCTTAATAAATTATGTTCTTGGGCATAATTTGCAAGCTAACATGCAGCACAAGCTATATCTTCCATTTAACCTAAATATAAATGATTTTAATCTGTATTTTTGTGCGTCCTCTATAAAGCACCATTTATGAGTAGTGCGCATGCGCACAAATGCCTAAGAGGACTTTCGGAGTATGACGTAAGAGGGCACCTGTGCTAAATCAAACATAAAATACAGCGAAATGACAGGGAACAAAAAATATTAAACGAGTGATTGGGTGCTATGTTCAATACAGTTGCATTTTTTGAGAACTCTAATCAGTTAAATAGCAGAAGTTATTAGTTGGTCATTAAAAACGGCCGTGCTTTGTTGAACTATGTGGCTCAAACGATGAGACCATATTCATGAAACAGTCTTTACTAGCTAATTCGTTTCCACAAAAACGCAGCACAAATAAGCAAGCATTTTAACGTTTCCAATACACTAATCTACTATTACTGTTCAATCGCTGGAGTGTTTTTATTTTTTAAATGCCTTTAAAATATGTAGTTTTGTGAACACGGACGAAGAAACGCCAGCCCTGAAGCTCATCCGTAAACCATATAAAAGCAGCTCATATGCGCTTAATATAGCTCTTTAAAATGATATTATGTTTACATTGCGTACAGTCGCTGGAGTGTTTTTATTTAAATGCTTTTAAAAGAGGCTCAGTGATGTAGTTCGCAGACCGAGAGCTCGGAGCCTTGACTCTCATGTCAGTACAACAGAAAACACTGGCTGAAGGCAGCCCTCTCCGTTTTAAATGAAACTACTCGCAAACACCTGAATTTAGCTCTTGGTGTGTTCTAAGGGGTTGACGGAATGAAATCGCTGGAGCATTTCAATTTTAAAAGGCCGTATTTATTTTCATTTTCCGCTCCACCCCTTCAGTGGAGTGGATGATGGCTTAAACGGGGCATTATTTTTCGTACGTGACCTGTGGTTAGAGGCATTGTTTCTTGTTAGTAAGACATATGGCTTAATAAATTATGTTCTTGGGCATAATTTGCAAGCTAACATGCAGCACAAGCTATATCTTCCATTTAACCTAAATATAAATGATTTTAATCTGTATTTTTGTGCGTCCTCTATAAAGCACCATTTATGAGTAGTGCGCATGCGCACAAATGCCTAAGGGGACTTTCGGAGTATGACGTAAGAGGGCACCTGTGCTAAATCAAACATAAAATACAGCGAAATGACAGGGAACAAAAAATATTAAACGAGTGATTGGGTGCTATGTTCAATACAGTTGCATTTTTTGAGAACTCTAATCAGTTAAATAGCAGAAGTTATTAGTTGGTCATTAAAAACGGCCGTGCTTTGTTGAACTATGTGGCTCAAACGATGAGACCATATTCATGAAACAGTCTTTACTAGCTAATTCGTTTCCACAAAAACGCAGCACAAATAAGCAAGCATTTTAACGTTTCCAATACACTAATCTACTATTACTGTTCAATCGCTGGAGTGTTTTTATTTTTTAAATGGCTTTATGTAGTTTTGTGAACACGGACGAAGAAACGCCAGCCCTGAAGCTCATCCGTAAACCATATAAAAGCAGCTCATATGCGCTTAATATAGCTCTTTAAAATGATATTATGTTTACATTGCGTACAGTCGCTGGAGTGTTTTTATTTAAATGCTTTTAAAAGAGGCTCAGTGATGTAGTTCGCAGACCGAGAGCTCGGAGCCTTGACTCTCATGTCAGTACAACAGAAAACACTGGCTGAAGGCAGCCCTCTCCGTTTTAAATGAAACTACTCGCAAACACCTGGATTTAGCTCTTGGTGTGTTCTAAGGGGTTGACGGAATGAAATCGCTGGAGCATTTAAATTTTAAAAGGCCGTATTTATTTTCATTTTCCGCTCCACCCCTTCAGTGGAGTGGATGATGGCTTAAACGGGGCATTATTTTTCGTACGTGACCTGTGGTTAGAGGCATTGTTTCTTGTTAGTAAGACATATGGCTTAATAAATTATGTTCTTGGGCATAATTTGCAAGCTAACATGCAGCACAAGCTATATCTTCCATTTAACCTAAATATAAATGATTTTAATCTGTATTTTTGTGCGTCCTCTATAAAGCACCATTTATGAGTAGTGCGCACGCGCACAAATGCCTAAGGGGACTTTCGGAGTATGACGTAAGAGGGCACCTGTGCTAAATCAAACATAAAATACAGCGAAATGACAGGGAACAAAAAATATTAAACGAGTGATTGGGTGCTATGTTCAATACAGTTGCATTTTTTGAGAACTCTAATCAGTTAAATAGCAGAAGTTATTAGTTGGTCATTAAAAACGGCCGTGCTTTGTTGAACTATGTGGCTCAAACGATGAGACCATATTCATGAAACAGTCTTTACTAGCTAATTCGTTTCCACAAAAACGCAGCACAAATAAGCAAGCATTTTAACGTTTTCAATACACTAATCTACTATTACTGTTCAATCGCTGGAGTGTTTTTATTTTTTAAATGCCTTTAAAATATGTAGTTTTGTGAACACGGACGAAGAAACGCCAGCCCTGAAGCTCATCCGTAAACCATATAAAAGCAGCTCATATGCGCTTAATATAGCTCTTTAAAATGATATTATGTTTACATTGCGTACAGTCGCTGGAGTGTTTTTATTTAAATGCTTTTAAAAGAGGCTCAGTGATGTAGTTCGCAGACCGAGAGCTCGGAGCCTTGACTCTCATGTCAGTACAACAGAAAACACTGGCTGAAGGCAGCCCTCTCCGTTTTAAATGAAACTACTCGCAAACACCTGGATTTAGCTCTTGGTGTGTTCTAAGGGGTTGACGGAATGAAATCGCTGGAGCATTTAAATTTTAAAAGGCCGTATTTATTTTCATTTTCCGCTCCACCCCTTCAGTGGAGTGGATGATGGCTTAAACGGGGCATTATTTTTCGTACGTGACCTGTGGTTAGAGGCATTGTTTCTTGTTAGTTAGACATATGGCTTAATAAATTATGTTCTTGGGCATAATTTGCAAGCTAACATGCAGCACAAGCTATATCTTCCATTTAACCTAAATATAAATGATTTTAATCTGTATTTTTGTGCGTCCTCTATAAAGCACCATTTATGAGTAGTGCGCACGCGCACAAATGCCTAAGGGGACTTTCGGAGTATGACGTAAGAGGGCACCTGTGCTAAATCAAACATAAAATACAGCGAAATGACAGGGAACAAAAACTATTAAACGAGTGATTGGGTGCTATGTTCAATACAGTTGCATTTTTTGAGAACTCTAATCAGTTAAATAGCAGAAGTTATTAGTTGGTCATTAAAAACGGCCGTGCTTTGTTGAACTATGTGGCTCAAACGATGAGACCATATTCATGAAACAGTCTTTACTAGCTAATTCGTTTCCACAAAAACGCAGCACAAATAAGCAAGCATTTTAACGTTTCCAATACACTAATCTACTATTACTGTTCAATCGCTGGAGTGTTTTTATTTTTTAAATGCCTTTATGTAGTTTTGTGAACACGGACGAAGAAACGCCAGCCCTGAAGCTCATCCGTAAACCATATAAAAGCAGCTCATATGCGCTTAATATAGCTCTTTAAAATGATATTATGTTTACATTGCGTACAGTCGCTGGAGTGTTTTTATTTAAATGCTTTTAAAAGAGGCTCAGTGATGTAGTTCGCAGACCGAGAGCTCGGAGCCTTGACTCTCATGTCAGTACAACAGAAAACACTGGCTGAAGGCAGCCCTCTCCGTTTTAAATGAAACTACTCGCAAACACCTGGATTTAGCTCTTGGTGTGTTCTAAGGGGTTGACGGAATGAAATCGCTGGAGCATTTAAATTTTAAAAGGCCGTATTTATTTTCATTTTCCGCTCCACCCCTTCAGTGGAGTGGATGATGGCTTAAACGGGGCATTATTTTTCGTACGTGACCTGTGGTTAGAGGCATTGTTTCTTGTTAGTAAGACATATGGCTTAATAAATTATGTTCTTGGGCATAATTTGCAAGCTAACATGCAGCACAAGCTATATCTTCCATTTAACCTAAATATAAATGATTTTAATCTGTATTTTTGTGCGTCCTCTATAAAGCACCATTTATGAGTAGTGCGCACGCGCACAAATGCCTAAGGGGACTTTCGGAGTATGACGTAAGAGGGCACCTGTGCTAAATCAAACATAAAATACAGCGAAATGACAGGGAACAAAAAATATTAAACGAGTGATTGGGTGCTATGTTCAATACAGTTGCATTTTTTGAGAACTCTAATCAGTTAAATAGCAGAAGTTATTAGTTGGTCATTAAAAACGGCCGTGCTTTGTTGAACTATGTGGCTCAAACGATGAGACCATATTCATGAAACAGTCTTTACTAGCTAATTCGTTTCCACAAAAACGCAGCACAAATAAGCAAGCATTTTAACGTTTTCAATACACTAATCTACTATTACTGTTCAATCGCTGGAGTGTTTTTATTTTTTAAATGCCTTTAAAATATGTAGTTTTGTGAACACGGACGAAGAAACGCCAGCCCTGAAGCTCATCCGTAAACCATATAAAAGCAGCTCATATGCGCTTAATATAGCTCTTTAAAATGATATTATGTTTACATTGCGTACAGTCGCTGGAGTGTTTTTATTTAAATGCTTTTAAAAGAGGCTCAGTGATGTAGTTCGCAGACCGAGAGCTCGGAGCCTTGACTCTCATGTCAGTACAACAGAAAACACTGGCTGAAGGCAGCCCTCTCCGTTTTAAATGAAACTACTCGCAAACACCTGGATTTAGCTCTTGGTGTGTTCTAAGGGGTTGACGGAATGAAATCGCTGGAGCATTTAAATTTTAAAAGGCCGTATTTATTTTCATTTTCCGCTCCACCCCTTCAGTGGAGTGGATGATGGCTTAAACGGGGCATTATTTTTCGTACGTGACCTGTGGTTAGAGGCATTGTTTCTTGTTAGTAAGACATATGGCTTAATAAATTATGTTCTTGGGCATAATTTGCAAGCTAACATGCAGCACAAGCTATATCTTCCATTTAACCTAAATATAAATGATTTTAATCTGTATTTTTGTGCGTCCTCTATAAAGCACCATTTATGAGTAGTGCGCACGCGCACAAATGCCTAAGGGGACTTTCGGAGTATGACGTAAGAGGGCACCTGTGCTAAATCAAACATAAAATACAGCGAAATGACAGGGAACAAAAACTATTAAACGAGTGATTGGGTGCTATGTTCAATACAGTTGCATTTTTTGAGAACTCTAATCAGTTAAATAGCAGAAGTTATTAGTTGGTCATTAAAAACGGCCGTGCTTTGTTGAACTATGTGGCTCAAACGATGAGACCATATTCATGAAACAGTCTTTACTAGCTAATTCGTTTCCACAAAAACGCAGCACAAATAAGCAAGCATTTTAACGTTTCCAATACACTAATCTACTATTACTGTTCAATCGCTGGAGTGTTTTTATTTTTTAAATGCCTTTATGTAGTTTTGTGAACACGGACGAAGAAACGCCAGCCCTGAAGCTCATCCGTAAACCATATAAAAGCAGCTCATATGCGCTTAATATAGCTCTTTAAAATGATATTATGTTTACATTGCGTACAGTCGCTGGAGTGTTTTTATTTAAATGCTTTTAAAAGAGGCTCAGTGATGTAGTTCGCAGACCGAGAGCTCGGAGCCTTGACTCTCATGTCAGTACAACAGAAAACACTGGCTGAAGGCAGCCCTCTCCGTTTTAAATGAAACTACTCGCAAACACCTGAATTTAGCTCTTGGTGTGTTCTAAGGGGTTGACGGAATGAAATCGCTGGAGCATTTAAATTTTAAAAGGCCGTATTTATTTTCATTTTCCGCTCCAACCCTTCAGTGGAGTGGATGATGGCTTAAACGGGGCATTATTTTTCGTACGTGACCTGTGGTTAGAGGCATTGTTTCTTGTTAGTAAGACATATGGCTTAATAAATTATGTTCTTGGGCATAATTTGCAAGCTAACATGCAGCACACGCTATATCTTCCATTTAACCTAAATATAAATGATTTTAATCTGTATTTTTGTGCGTCCTCTATAAAGCACCATTTATGAGTAGTGCGCATGCGCACAAATGCCTAAGGGGACTTTCGGAGTATGACGTAAGAGGGCACCTGTGCTAAATCAAACATAAAATACAGCGAAATGACAAGGAACAAAAAATATTAAACGAGTGATTGGGTGCTATGTTCAATACAGTTGCATTTTTTGAGAACTCTAATCAGTTAAATAGCAGAAGTTATTAGTTGGTCATTAAAAACGGCCGTGCTTTGTTGAACTATGTGGCTCAAGAGACCATATTCATGAAACAGTCTTTACTAGCTAATTCGTTTCCACAAAAACGCAGCACAAATAAGCAAGCATTTTAACGTTTCCAATACACTAATCTACTATTACTGTTCAATCGCTGGAGTGTTTTTTTTTTTAAATGGCTTTATGTAGTTTTGTGAACACGGACGAAGAAACGCCAGCCCTGAAGCTCATCCGTAAACCATATAAAAGCAGCTCATATGCGCTTAATATAGCTCTTTAAAATGATATTATGTTTACATTGCGTACAGTCGCTGGAGTGTTTTTATTTAAATGCTTTTAAAAGAGGCTCAGTGATGTAGTTCGCAGACCGAGAGCTCGGAGCCTTGACTCTCAAGTCAGTACAACAGAAAACACTGGCTGAAGGCAGCCCTCTCCGTTTTAAATGAAACTACTCGCAAACACCTGGATTTAGCTCTTGGTGTGTTCTAAGGGGTTGACGGAATGAAATCGCTGGAGCATTTAAATTTTAAAAGGCCGTATTTATTTTCATTTTCCGCTCCACCCCTTCAGTGGAGTGGATGATGGCTTAAACGGGGCATTATTTTTCGTACGTGACCTGTGGTTAGAGGCATTGTTTCTTGTTAGTAAGACATATGGCTTAATAAATTATGTTCTTGGGCATAATTTGCAAGCTAACATGCAGCACAAGCTATATCTTCCATTTAACCTAAATATAAATGATTTTAATCTGTATTTTTGTGCGTCCTCTATAAAGCACCATTTATGAGTAGTGCGCACGCGCACAAATGCCTAAGGGGACTTTCGGAGTATGACGTAAGAGGGCACCTGTGCTAAATCAAACATAAAATACAGCGAAATGACAGGGAACAAAAAATATTAAACGAGTGATTGGGTGCTATGTTCAATACAGTTGCATTTTTTGAGAACTCTAATCAGTTAAATAGCAGAAGTTATTAGTTGGTCATTAAAAACGGCCGTGCTTTGTTGAACTATGTGGCTCAAACGATGAGACCATATTCATGAAACAGTCTTTACTAGCTAATTCGTTTCCACAAAAACGCAGCACAAATAAGCAAGCATTTTAACGTTTTCAATACACTAATCTACTATTACTGTTCAATCGCTGGAGTGTTTTTATTTTTTAAATGCCTTTAAAATATGTAGTTTTGTGAACACGGACGAAGAAACGCCAGCCCTGAAGCTCATCCGTAAACCATATAAAAGCAGCTCATATGCGCTTAATATAGCTCTTTAAAATGATATTATGTTTACATTGCGTACAGTCGCTGGAGTGTTTTTATTTAAATGCTTTTAAAAGAGGCTCAGTGATGTAGTTCGCAGACCGAGAGCTCGGAGCCTTGACTCTCATGTCAGTACAACAGAAAACACTGGCTGAAGGCAGCCCTCTCCGTTTTAAATGAAACTACTCGCAAACACCTGGATTTAGCTCTTGGTGTGTTCTAAGGCGTTGACGGAATGAAATCGCTGGAGCATTTAAATTTTAAAAGGCCGTATTTATTTTCATTTTCCGCTCCACCCCTTCAGTGGAGTGGATGATGGCTTAAACGGGGCATTATTTTTCGTACGTGACCTGTGGTTAGAGGCATTGTTTCTTGTCAGTAAGACATATGGCTTAATAAATTATGTTCTTGGGCATAATTTGCAAGCTAACATGCAGCACAAGCTATATCTTCCATTTAACCTAAATATAAATGATTTTAATCTGTATTTTTGTGCGTCCTCTATAAAGCACCATTTATGAGTAGTGCGCATGCGCACAAATGCCTAAGGGGACTTTCGGAGTATGACGTAAGAGGGCACCTGTGCTAAATCAAACTTAAAATACAGCGAAATGACAGGGAACAAAAAATATTAAACGAGTGATTGGGTGCTATGTTCAATACAGTTGCATTTTTTGAGAACTCTAATCAGTTAAATAGCAGAAGTTATTAGTTGGTCATTAAAAACGGCCGTGCTTTGTTGAACTATGTGGCTCAAGAGACCATATTCATGAAACAGTCTTTACTAGCTAATTCGTTTCCACAAAAACGCAGCACAAATAAGCAAGCATTTTAACGTTTCCAATACACTAATCTACTATTACTGTTCAATCGCTGGAGTGTTTTTTTTAAAATGGCTTTATGTAGTTTTGTGAACACGGACGAAGAAACGCCAGCCCTGAAGCTCATCCGTAAACCATATAAAAGCAGCTCATATGCGCTTAATATAGCTCTTTAAAATGATATTATGTTTACATTGCGTACAGTCGCTGGAGTGTTTTTATTTAAATGCTTTTAAAAGAGGCTCAGTGATGTAGTTCGCAGACCGAGAGCTCGGAGCCTTGACTCTCAAGTCAGTACAACAGAAAACACTGGCTGAAGGCAGCCCTCTCCGTTTTAAATGAAACTACTCGCAAACACCTGGATTTAGCTCTTGGTGTGTTCTAAGGGGTTGACGGAATGAAATCGCTGGAGCATTTAAATTTTAAAAGGCCGTATTTATTTTCATTTTCCGCTCCACCCCTTCAGTGGAGTGGATGATGGCTTAAACGGGGCATTATTTTTCGTACGTGACCTGTGGTTAGAGGCATTGTTTCTTGTTAGTAAGACATATGGCTTAATAAATTATGTTCTTGGGCATAATTTGCAAGCTAACATGCAGCACAAGCTATATCTTCCATTTAACCTAAATATAAATGATTTTAATCTGTATTTTTGTGCGTCCTCTATAAAGCACCATTTATGAGTAGTGCGCACGCGCACAAATGCCTAAGGGGACTTTCGGAGTATGACGTAAGAGGGCACCTGTGCTAAATCAAACATAAAATACAGCGAAATGACAGGGAACAAAAAATATTAAACGAGTGATTGGGTGCTATGTTCAATACAGTTGCATTTTTTGAGAACTCTAATCAGTTAAATAGCAGAAGTTATTAGTTGGTCATTAAAAACGGCCGTGCTTTGTTGAACTATGTGGCTCAAACGATGAGACCATATTCATGAAACAGTCTTTACTAGCTAATTCGTTTCCACAAAAACGCAGCACAAATAAGCAAGCATTTTAACGTTTTCAATACACTAATCTACTATTACTGTTCAATCGCTGGAGTGTTTTTATTTTTTAAATGCCTTTAAAATATGTAGTTTTGTGAACACGGACGAAGAAACGCCAGCCCTGAAGCTCATCCGTAAACCATATAAAAGCAGCTCATATGCGCTTAATATAGCTCTTTAAAATGATATTATGTTTACATTGCGTACAGTCGCTGGAGTGTTTTTATTTAAATGCTTTTAAAAGAGGCTCAGTGATGTAGTTCGCAGACCGAGAGCTCGGAGCCTTGACTCTCATGTCAGTACAACAGAAAACACTGGCTGAAGGCAGCCCTCTCCGTTTTAAATGAAACTACTCGCAAACACCTGGATTTAGCTCTTGGTGTGTTCTAAGGCGTTGACGGAATGAAATCGCTGGAGCATTTAAATTTTAAAAGGCCGTATTTATTTTCATTTTCCGCTCCACCCCTTCAGTGGAGTGGATGATGGCTTAAACGGGGCATTATTTTTCGTACGTGACCTGTGGTTAGAGGCATTGTTTCTTGTCAGTAAGACATATGGCTTAATAAATTATGTTCTTGGGCATAATTTGCAAGCTAACATGCAGCACAAGCTATATCTTCCATTTAACCTAAATATAAATGATTTTAATCTGTATTTTTGTGCGTCCTCTATAAAGCACCATTTATGAGTAGTGCGCATGCGCACAAATGCCTAAGGGGACTTTCGGAGTATGACGTAAGAGGGCACCTGTGCTAAATCAAACTTAAAATACAGCGAAATGACAGGGAACAAAAAATATTAAACGAGTGATTGGGTGCTATGTTCAATACAGTTGCATTTTTTGAGAACTCTAATCAGTTAAATAGCAGAAGTTATTAGTTGGTCATTAAAAACGGCCGTGCTTTGTTGAACTATGTGGCTCAAGAGACCATATTCATGAAACAGTCTTTACTAGCTAATTCGTTTCCACAAAAACGCAGCACAAATAAGCAAGCATTTTAACGTTTCCAATACACTAATCTACTATTACTGTTCAATCGCTGGAGTGTTTTTTTTAAAATGGCTTTATGTAGTTTTGTGAACACGGACGAAGAAACGCCAGCCCTGAAGCTCATCCGTAAACCATATAAAAGCAGCTCATATGCGCTTAATATAGCTCTTTAAAATGATATTATGTTTACATTGCGTACAGTCGCTGGAGTGTTTTTATTTAAATGCTTTTAAAAGAGGCTCAGTGATGTAGTTCGCAGACCGAGAGCTCGGAGCCTTGACTCTCGTGTCAGTACAACAGAAAACACTGGCTGAAGGCAGCCCTCTCCGTTTTAAATGAAACTACTCGCAAACACCTGAATTTAGCTCTTGGTGTGTTCTAAGGGGTTGACGGAATGAAATCGCTGCAGCATTTAAATTTTAAAAGGCCGTATTTATTTTCATTTTCCGCTCCACCCCCTTCAGTGGAGTGGATGATGGCTTAAACGGGGCATTATTTTTCGTACGTGACCTGTGGTTAGAGGCATTGTTTCTTGTTAGTAAGACATATGGCTTAATAAATTATGTTCTTGGGCATAATTTGCAAGCTAACATGCAGCACAAGCTATATCTTCCATTTAACCTAAATATAAATGATTTTAATCTGTATTTTTGTGCGTCCTCTATAAAGCACCATTTATGAGTAGTGCGCATGCGCACAAATGCCTAAGGGGACTTTCGGAGTATGACGTAAGAGGGCACCTGTGCTAAATCAAACATAAAATACAGCGAAATGACAGGGAACAAAAAATATTAAACGAGTGATTGGGTGCTATGTTCAATACAGTTGCATTTTTTGAGAACTCTAATCAGTTAAATAGCAGAAGTTATTAGTTGGTCATTAAAAACGGCCGTGCTTTGTTGAACTATGTGGCTCAAACGATGAGACCATATTCATGAAACAGTCTTTACTAGCTAATTCGTTTCCACAAAAACGCAGCACAAATAAGCAAGCATTTTAACGTTTCCAATACACTAATCTACTATTACTGTTCAATCGCTGGAGTGTTTTTATTTTTTAAATGGCTTTATGTAGTTTTGTGAACACGGACGAAGAAACGCCAGCCCTGAAGCTCATCCGTAAACCATATAAAAGCAGCTCATATGCGCTTAATACAGCTCTTTAAAATGATATTATGTTTACATTGCGTACAGTCGCTGGAGTGTTTTTATTTAAATGCTTTTAAAAGAGGCTCAGTGATGTAGTTCGCAGACCGAGAGCTCGGAGCCTTGACTCTCATGTCAGTACAACAGAAAACACTGGCTGAAGGCAGCCCTCTCCGTTTTAAATGAAACTACTCGCAAACACCTGGATTTAGCTCTTGGTGTGTTCTAAGGGGTTGACGGAATGAAATCGCTGGAGCATTTAAATTTTAAAAGGCCGTATTTATTTTCATTTTCCGCTCCACCCCTTCAGTGGAGTGGATGATGGCTTAAACGGGGCATTATTTTTCGTACGTGACCTGTGGTTAGAGGCATTGTTTCTTGTTAGTAAGACATATGGCTTAATAAATTATGTTCTTGGGCATAATTTGCAAGCTAACATGCAGCACAAGCTATATCTTCCATTTAACCTAAATATAAATGATTTTAATCTGTATTTTTGTGCGTCCTCTATAAAGCACCATTTATGAGTAGTGCGCACGCGCACAAATGCCTAAGGGGACTTTCGGAGTATGACGTAAGAGGGCACCTGTGCTAAATCAAACATAAAATACAGCGAAATGACAGGGAACAAAAAATATTAAACGAGTGATTGGGTGCTATGTTCAATACAGTTGCATTTTTTGAGAACTCTAATCAGTTAAATAGCAGAAGTTATTAGTTGGTCATTAAAAACGGCCGTGCTTTGTTGAACTATGTGGCTCAAACGATGAGACCATATTCATGAAACAGTCTTTACTAGCTAATTCGTTTCCACAAAAACGCAGCACAAATAAGCAAGCATTTTAACGTTTTCAATACACTAATCTACTATTACTGTTCAATCGCTGGAGTGTTTTTATTTTTTAAATGCCTTTAAAATATGTAGTTTTGTGAACACGGACGAAGAAACGCCAGCCCTGAAGCTCATCCGTAAACCATATAAAAGCAGCTCATATGCGCTTAATATAGCTCTTTAAAATGATATTATGTTTACATTGCGTACAGTCGCTGGAGTGTTTTTATTTAAATGCTTTTAAAAGAGGCTCAGTGATGTAGTTCGCAGACCGAGAGCTCGGAGCCTTGACTCTCATGTCAGTACAACAGAAAACACTGGCTGAAGGCAGCCCTCTCCGTTTTAAATGAAACTACTCGCAAACACCTGGATTTAGCTCTTGGTGTGTTCTAAGGCGTTGACGGAATGAAATCGCTGGAGCATTTAAATTTTAAAAGGCCGTATTTATTTTCATTTTCCGCTCCACCCCTTCAGTGGAGTGGATGATGGCTTAAACGGGGCATTATTTTTCGTACGTGACCTGTGGTTAGAGGCATTGTTTCTTGTCAGTAAGACATATGGCTTAATAAATTATGTTCTTGGGCATAATTTGCAAGCTAACATGCAGCACAAGCTATATCTTCCATTTAACCTAAATATAAATGATTTTAATCTGTATTTTTGTGCGTCCTCTATAAAGCACCATTTATGAGTAGTGCGCATGCGCACAAATGCCTAAGGGGACTTTCGGAGTATGACGTAAGAGGGCACCTGTGCTAAATCAAACTTAAAATACAGCGAAATGACAGGGAACAAAAAATATTAAACGAGTGATTGGGTGCTATGTTCAATACAGTTGCATTTTTTGAGAACTCTAATCAGTTAAATAGCAGAAGTTATTAGTTGGTCATTAAAAACGGCCGTGCTTTGTTGAACTATGTGGCTCAAGAGACCATATTCATGAAACAGTCTTTACTAGCTAATTCGTTTCCACAAAAACGCAGCACAAATAAGCAAGCATTTTAACGTTTCCAATACACTAATCTACTATTACTGTTCAATCGCTGGAGTGTTTTTTTTAAAATGGCTTTATGTAGTTTTGTGAACACGGACGAAGAAACGCCAGCCCTGAAGCTCATCCGTAAACCATATAAAAGCAGCTCATATGCGCTTAATATAGCTCTTTAAAATGATATTATGTTTACATTGCGTACAGTCGCTGGAGTGTTTTTATTTAAATGCTTTTAAAAGAGGCTCAGTGATGTAGTTCGCAGACCGAGAGCTCGGAGCCTTGACTCTCAAGTCAGTACAACAGAAAACACTGGCTGAAGGCAGCCCTCTCCGTTTTAAATGAAACTACTCGCAAACACCTGGATTTAGCTCTTGGTGTGTTCTAAGGGGTTGACGGAATGAAATCGCTGGAGCATTTAAATTTTAAAAGGCCGTATTTATTTTCATTTTCCGCTCCACCCCTTCAGTGGAGTGGATGATGGCTTAAACGGGGCATTATTTTTCGTACGTGACCTGTGGTTAGAGGCATTGTTTCTTGTTAGTAAGACATATGGCTTAATAAATTATGTTCTTGGGCATAATTTGCAAGCTAACATGCAGCACAAGCTATATCTTCCATTTAACCTAAATATAAATGATTTTAATCTGTATTTTTGTGCGTCCTCTATAAAGCACCATTTATGAGTAGTGCGCACGCGCACAAATGCCTAAGGGGACTTTCGGAGTATGACGTAAGAGGGCACCTGTGCTAAATCAAACATAAAATACAGCGAAATGACAGGGAACAAAAAATATTAAACGAGTGATTGGGTGCTATGTTCAATACAGTTGCATTTTTTGAGAACTCTAATCAGTTAAATAGCAGAAGTTATTAGTTGGTCATTAAAAACGGCCGTGCTTTGTTGAACTATGTGGCTCAAACGATGAGACCATATTCATGAAACAGTCTTTACTAGCTAATTCGTTTCCACAAAAACGCAGCACAAATAAGCAAGCATTTTAACGTTTTCAATACACTAATCTACTATTACTGTTCAATCGCTGGAGTGTTTTTATTTTTTAAATGCCTTTAAAATATGTAGTTTTGTGAACACGGACGAAGAAACGCCAGCCCTGAAGCTCATCCGTAAACCATATAAAAGCAGCTCATATGCGCTTAATATAGCTCTTTAAAATGATATTATGTTTACATTGCGTACAGTCGCTGGAGTGTTTTTATTTAAATGCTTTTAAAAGAGGCTCAGTGATGTAGTTCGCAGACCGAGAGCTCGGAGCCTTGACTCTCATGTCAGTACAACAGAAAACACTGGCTGAAGGCAGCCCTCTCCGTTTTAAATGAAACTACTCGCAAACACCTGGATTTAGCTCTTGGTGTGTTCTAAGGCGTTGACGGAATGAAATCGCTGGAGCATTTAAATTTTAAAAGGCCGTATTTATTTTCATTTTCCGCTCCACCCCTTCAGTGGAGTGGATGATGGCTTAAACGGGGCATTATTTTTCGTACGTGACCTGTGGTTAGAGGCATTGTTTCTTGTCAGTAAGACATATGGCTTAATAAATTATGTTCTTGGGCATAATTTGCAAGCTAACATGCAGCACAAGCTATATCTTCCATTTAACCTAAATATAAATGATTTTAATCTGTATTTTTGTGCGTCCTCTATAAAGCACCATTTATGAGTAGTGCGCATGCGCACAAATGCCTAAGGGGACTTTCGGAGTATGACGTAAGAGGGCACCTGTGCTAAATCAAACTTAAAATACAGCGAAATGACAGGGAACAAAAAATATTAAACGAGTGATTGGGTGCTATGTTCAATACAGTTGCATTTTTTGAGAACTCTAATCAGTTAAATAGCAGAAGTTATTAGTTGGTCATTAAAAACGGCCGTGCTTTGTTGAACTATGTGGCTCAAGAGACCATATTCATGAAACAGTCTTTACTAGCTAATTCGTTTCCACAAAAACGCAGCACAAATAAGCAAGCATTTTAACGTTTCCAATACACTAATCTACTATTACTGTTCAATCGCTGGAGTGTTTTTTTTAAAATGGCTTTATGTAGTTTTGTGAACACGGACGAAGAAACGCCAGCCCTGAAGCTCATCCGTAAACCATATAAAAGCAGCTCATATGCGCTTAATATAGCTCTTTAAAATGATATTATGTTTACATTGCGTACAGTCGCTGGAGTGTTTTTATTTAAATGCTTTTAAAAGAGGCTCAGTGATGTAGTTCGCAGACCGAGAGCTCGGAGCCTTGACTCTCGTGTCAGTACAACAGAAAACACTGGCTGAAGGCAGCCCTCTCCGTTTTAAATGAAACTACTCGCAAACACCTGAATTTAGCTCTTGGTGTGTTCTAAGGGGTTGACGGAATGAAATCGCTGCAGCATTTAAATTTTAAAAGGCCGTATTTATTTTCATTTTCCGCTCCACCCCCTTCAGTGGAGTGGATGATGGCTTAAACGGGGCATTATTTTTCGTACGTGACCTGTGGTTAGAGGCATTGTTTCTTGTTAGTAAGACATATGGCTTAATAAATTATGTTCTTGGGCATAATTTGCAAGCTAACATGCAGCACAAGCTATATCTTCCATTTAACCTAAATATAAATGATTTTAATCTGTATTTTTGTGCGTCCTCTATAAAGCACCATTTATGAGTAGTGCGCATGCGCACAAATGCCTAAGGGGACTTTCGGAGTATGACGTAAGAGGGCACCTGTGCTAAATCAAACATAAAATACAGCGAAATGACAGGGAACAAAAAATATTAAACGAGTGATTGGGTGCTATGTTCAATACAGTTGCATTTTTTGAGAACTCTAATCAGTTAAATAGCAGAAGTTATTAGTTGGTCATTAAAAACGGCCGTGCTTTGTTGAACTATGTGGCTCAAACGATGAGACCATATTCATGAAACAGTCTTTACTAGCTAATTCGTTTCCACAAAAACGCAGCACAAATAAGCAAGCATTTTAACGTTTCCAATACACTAATCTACTATTACTGTTCAATCGCTGGAGTGTTTTTATTTTTTAAATGGCTTTATGTAGTTTTGTGAACACGGACGAAGAAACGCCAGCCCTGAAGCTCATCCGTAAACCATATAAAAGCAGCTCATATGCGCTTAATACAGCTCTTTAAAATGATATTATGTTTACATTGCGTACAGTCGCTGGAGTGTTTTTATTTAAATGCTTTTAAAAGAGGCTCAGTGATGTAGTTCGCAGACCGAGAGCTCGGAGCCTTGACTCTCATGTCAGTACAACAGAAAACACTGGCTGAAGGCAGCCCTCTCCGTTTTAAATGAAACTACTCGCAAACACCTGGATTTAGCTCTTGGTGTGTTCTAAGGGGTTGACGGAATGAAATCGCTGGAGCATTTAAATTTTAAAAGGCCGTATTTATTTTCATTTTCCGCTCCACCCCTTCAGTGGAGTGGATGATGGCTTAAACGGGGCATTATTTTTCGTACGTGACCTGTGGTTAGAGGCATTGTTTCTTGTTAGTAAGACATATGGCTTAATAAATTATGTTCTTGGGCATAATTTGCAAGCTAACATGCAGCACAAGCTATATCTTCCATTTAACCTAAATATAAATGATTTTAATCTGTATTTTTGTGCGTCCTCTATAAAGCACCATTTATGAGTAGTGCGCACGCGCACAAATGCCTAAGGGGACTTTCGGAGTATGACGTAAGAGGGCACCTGTGCTAAATCAAACATAAAATACAGCGAAATGACAGGGAACAAAAAATATTAAACGAGTGATTGGGTGCTATGTTCAATACAGTTGCATTTTTTGAGAACTCTAATCAGTTAAATAGCAGAAGTTATTAGTTGGTCATTAAAAACGGCCGTGCTTTGTTGAACTATGTGGCTCAAACGATGAGACCATATTCATGAAACAGTCTTTACTAGCTAATTCGTTTCCACAAAAACGCAGCACAAATAAGCAAGCATTTTAACGTTTTCAATACACTAATCTACTATTACTGTTCAATCGCTGGAGTGTTTTTATTTTTTAAATGCCTTTAAAATATGTAGTTTTGTGAACACGGACGAAGAAACGCCAGCCCTGAAGCTCATCCGTAAACCATATAAAAGCAGCTCATATGCGCTTAATATAGCTCTTTAAAATGATATTATGTTTACATTGCGTACAGTCGCTGGAGTGTTTTTATTTAAATGCTTTTAAAAGAGGCTCAGTGATGTAGTTCGCAGACCGAGAGCTCGGAGCCTTGACTCTCATGTCAGTACAACAGAAAACACTGGCTGAAGGCAGCCCTCTCCGTTTTAAATGAAACTACTCGCAAACACCTGAATTTAGCTCTTGGTGTGTTCTAAGGGGTTGACGGAATGAAATCGCTGGAGCATTTAAATTTTAAAAGGCCGTATTTATTTTCATTTTCCGCTCCACCCCTTCAGTGGAGTGGATGATGGCTTAAACGGGGCATTATTTTTCGTACGTGACCTGTGGTTAGAGGCATTGTTTCTTGTTAGTTAGACATATGGCTTAATAAATTATGTTCTTGGGCATAATTTGCAAGCTAACATGCAGCACAAGCTATATCTTCCATTTAACCTAAATATAAATGATTTTAATCTGTATTTTTGTGCGTCCTCTATAAAGCACCATTTATGAGTAGTGCGCACGCGCACAAATGCCTAAGGGGACTTTCGGAGTATGACGTAAGAGGGCACCTGTGCTAAATCAAACATAAAATACAGCGAAATGACAGGGAACAAAAACTATTAAACGAGTGATTGGGTGCTATGTTCAATACAGTTGCATTTTTTGAGAACTCTAATCAGTTAAATAGCAGAAGTTATTAGTTGGTCATTAAAAACGGCCGTGCTTTGTTGAACTATGTGGCTCAAACGATGAGACCATATTCATGAAACAGTCTTTACTAGCTAATTCGTTTCCACAAAAACGCAGCACAAATAAGCAAGCATTTTAACGTTTCCAATACACTAATCTACTATTACTGTTCAATCGCTGGAGTGTTTTTATTTTTTAAATGCCTTTATGTAGTTTTGTGAACACGGACGAAGAAACGCCAGCCCTGAAGCTCATCCGTAAACCATATAAAAGCAGCTCATATGCGCTTAATATAGCTCTTTAAAATGATATTATGTTTACATTGCGTACAGTCGCTGGAGTGTTTTTATTTAAATGCTTTTAAAAGAGGCTCAGTGATGTAGTTCGCAGACCGAGAGCTCGGAGCCTTGACTCTCATGTCAGTACAACAGAAAACACTGGCTGAAGGCAGCCCTCTCCGTTTTAAATGAAACTACTCGCAAACACCTGAATTTAGCTCTTGGTGTGTTCTAAGGGGTTGACGGAATGAAATCGCTGGAGCATTTCAATTTTAAAAGGCCGTATTTATTTTCATTTTCCGCTCCACCCCTTCAGTGGAGTGGATGATGGCTTAAACGGGGCATTATTTTTCGTACGTGACCTGTGGTTAGAGGCATTGTTTCTTGTTAGTAAGACATATGGCTTAATAAATTATGTTCTTGGGCATAATTTGCAAGCTAACATGCAGCACAAGCTATATCTTCCATTTAACCTAAATATAAATGATTTTAATCTGTATTTTTGTGCGTCCTCTATAAAGCACCATTTATGAGTAGTGCGCATGCGCACAAATGCCTAAGAGGACTTTCGGAGTATGACGTAAGAGGGCACCTGTGCTAAATCAAACATAAAATACAGCGAAATGACAGGGAACAAAAAATATTAAACGAGTGATTGGGTGCTATGTTCAATACAGTTGCATTTTTTGAGAACTCTAATCAGTTAAATAGCAGAAGTTATTAGTTGGTCATTAAAAACGGCCGTGCTTTGTTGAACTATGTGGCTCAAACGATGAGACCATATTCATGAAACAGTCTTTACTAGCTAATTCGTTTCCACAAAAACGCAGCACAAATAAGCAAGCATTTTAACGTTTCCAATACACTAATCTACTATTACTGTTCAATCGCTGGAGTGTTTTTATTTTTTAAATGCCTTTAAAATATGTAGTTTTGTGAACACGGACGAAGAAACGCCAGCCCTGAAGCTTATCCGTAAACCATATAAAATCAGCTCATATGCGCTTAATATAGCTCTTTAAAATGATATTATGTTTACATTGCGTACAGTCGCTGGAGTGTTTTTATTTAAATGCTTTTAAAAGAGGCTCAGTGATGTAGTTCGCAGACCGAGAGCTCGGAGCCTTGACTCTCATGTCAGTACAACAGAAAACACTGGCTGAAGGCAGCCCTCTCCGTTTTAAATGAAACTACTCGCAAACACCTGAATTTAGCTCTTGGTGTGTTCTAAGGGGTTGACGGAATGAAATCGCTGGAGCATTTCAATTTTAAAAGGCCGTATTTATTTTCATTTTCCGCTCCACCCCTTCAGTGGAGTGGATGATGGCTTAAACGGGGCATTATTTTTCGTACGTGACCTGTGGTTAGAGGCATTGTTTCTTGTTAGTAAGACATATGGCTTAATAAATTATGTTCTTGGGCATAATTTGCAAGCTAACATGCAGCACAAGCTATATCTTCCATTTAACCTAAATATAAATGATTTTAATCTGTATTTTTGTGCGTCCTCTATAAAGCACCATTTATGAGTAGTGCGCATGCGCACAAATGCCTAAGAGGACTTTCGGAGTATGACGTAAGAGGGCACCTGTGCTAAATCAAACATAAAATACAGCGAAATGACAGGGAACAAAAAATATTAAACGAGTGATTGGGTGCTATGTTCAATACAGTTGCATTTTTTGAGAACTCTAATCAGTTAAATAGCAGAAGTTATTAGTTGGTCATTAAAAACGGCCGTGCTTTGTTGAACTATGTGGCTCAAACGATGAGACCATATTCATGAAACAGTCTTTACTAGCTAATTCGTTTCCACAAAAACGCAGCACAAATAAGCAAGCATTTTAACGTTTCCAATACACTAATCTACTATTACTGTTCAATCGCTGGAGTGTTTTTATTTTTTAAATGGCTTTATGTAGTTTTGTGAACACGGACGAAGAAACGCCAGCCCTGAAGCTCATCCGTAAACCATATAAAAGCAGCTCATATGCGCTTAATATAGCTCTTTAAAATGATATTATGTTTACATTGCGTACAGTCGCTGGAGTGTTTTTATTTAAATGCTTTTAAAAGAGGCTCAGTGATGTAGTTCGCAGACCGAGAGCTCGGAGCCTTGACTCTCATGTCAGTACAACAGAAAACACTGGCTGAAGGCAGCCCTCTCCGTTTTAAATGAAACTACTCGCAAACACCTGGATTTAGCTCTTGGTGTGTTCTAAGGGGTTGACGGAATGAAATCGCTGGAGCATTTAAATTTTAAAAGGCCGTATTTATTTTCATTTTCCGCTCCACCCCTTCAGTGGAGTGGATGATGGCTTAAACGGGGCATTATTTTTCGTACGTGACCTGTGGTTAGAGGCATTGTTTCTTGTTAGTAAGACATATGGCTTAATAAATTATGTTCTTGGGCATAATTTGCAAGCTAACATGCAGCACAAGCTATATCTTCCATTTAACCTAAATATAAATGATTTTAATCTGTATTTTTGTGCGTCCTCTATAAAGCACCATTTATGAGTAGTGCGCACGCGCACAAATGCCTAAGGGGACTTTCGGAGTATGACGTAAGAGGGCACCTGTGCTAAATCAAACATAAAATACAGCGAAATGACAGGGAACAAAAAATATTAAACGAGTGATTGGGTGCTATGTTCAATACAGTTGCATTTTTTGAGAACTCTAATCAGTTAAATAGCAGAAGTTATTAGTTGGTCATTAAAAACGGCCGTGCTTTGTTGAACTATGTGGCTCAAACGATGAGACCATATTCATGAAACAGTCTTTACTAGCTAATTCGTTTCCACAAAAACGCAGCACAAATAAGCAAGCATTTTAACGTTTTCAATACACTAATCTACTATTACTGTTCAATCGCTGGAGTGTTTTTATTTTTTAAATGCCTTTAAAATATGTAGTTTTGTGAACACGGACGAAGAAACGCCAGCCCTGAAGCTCATCCGTAAACCATATAAAAGCAGCTCATATGCGCTTAATACAGCTCTTTAAAATGATATTATGTTTACATTGCGTACAGTCGCTGGAGTGTTTTTATTTAAATGCTTTTAAAAGAGGCTCAGTGATGTAGTTCGCAGACCGAGAGCTCGGAGCCTTGACTCTCATGTCAGTACAACAGAAAACACTGGCTGAAGGCAGCCCTCTCCGTTTTAAATGAAACTACTCGCAAACACCTGAATTTAGCTCTTGGTGTGTTCTAAGGGGTTGACGGAATGAAATCGCTGGAGCATTTAAATTTTAAAAGGCCGTATTTATTTTCATTTTCCGCTCCAACCCTTCAGTGGAGTGGATGATGGCTTAAACGGGGCATTATTTTTCGTACGTGACCTGTGGTTAGAGGCATTGTTTCTTGTTAGTAAGACATATGGCTTAATAAATTATGTTCTTGGGCATAATTTGCAAGCTAACATGCAGCACACGCTATATCTTACATTTAACCTAAATATAAATGATTTTAATCTGTATTTTTGTGCGTCCTCTATAAAGCACCATTTATGAGTAGTGCGCATGCGCACAAATGCCTAAGGGGACTTTCGGAGTATGACGTAAGAGGGCACCTGTGCTAAATCAAACATAAAATACAGCGAAATGACAAGGAACAAAAAATATTAAACGAGTGATTGGGTGCTATGTTCAATACAGTTGCATTTTTTGAGAATTTTAATCAGTTAAATAGCAGAAGTTATTAGTTGGTCATTAAAAACGGCCGTGCTTTGTTGAACTATGTGGCTCAAGAGACCATATTCATGAAACAGTCTTTACTAGCTAATTCGTTTCCATAAAAACGCAGCACAAATAAGCAAGCATTTTAACGTTTCCAATACACTAATCTACTATTACTGTTCAATCGCTGGAGTGTTTTTTTTTTTAAATGGCTTTATGTAGTTTTGTGAACACGGACGAAGAAACGCCAGCCCTGAAGCTCATCCGTAAACCATATAAAAGCAGCTCATATGCGCTTAATACAGCTCTTTAAAATGATATTATGTTTACATTGCGTACAGTCGCTGGAGTGTTTTTATTTAAATGCTTTTAAAAGAGGCTCAGTGATGTAGTTCGCAGACCGAGAGCTCGGAGCCTTGACTCTCATGTCAGTACAACAGAAAACACTGGCTGAAGGCAGCCCTCTCCGTTTTAAATGAAACTACTCGCAAACACCTGGATTTAGCTCTTGGTGTGTTCTAAGGGGTTGACGGAATGAAATCGCTGGAGCATTTAAATTTTAAAAGGCCGTATTTATTTTCATTTTCCGCTCCACCCCTTCAGTGGAGTGGATGATGGCTTAAACGGGGCATTATTTTTCGTACGTGACCTGTGGTTAGAGGCATTGTTTCTTGTTAGTAAGACATATGGCTTAATAAATTATGTTCTTGGGCATAATTTGCAAGCTAACATGCAGCACAAGCTATATCTTCCATTTAACCTAAATATAAATGATTTTAATCTGTATTTTTGTGCGTCCTCTATAAAGCACCATTTATGAGTAGTGCGCACGCGCACAAATGCCTAAGGGGACTTTCGGAGTATGACGTAAGAGGGCACCTGTGCTAAATCAAACATAAAATACAGCGAAATGACAGGGAACAAAAAATATTAAACGAGTGATTGGGTGCTATGTTCAATACAGTTGCATTTTTTGAGAACTCTAATCAGTTAAATAGCAGAAGTTATTAGTTGGTCATTAAAAACGGCCGTGCTTTGTTGAACTATGTGGCTCAAACGATGAGACCATATTCATGAAACAGTCTTTACTAGCTAATTCGTTTCCACAAAAACGCAGCACAAATAAGCAAGCATTTTAACGTTTTCAATACACTAATCTACTATTACTGTTCAATCGCTGGAGTGTTTTTATTTTTTAAATGCCTTTAAAATATGTAGTTTTGTGAACACGGACGAAGAAACGCCAGCCCTGAAGCTCATCCGTAAACCATATAAAAGCAGCTCATATGCGCTTAATATAGCTCTTTAAAATGATATTATGTTTACATTGCGTACAGTCGCTGGAGTGTTTTTATTTAAATGCTTTTAAAAGAGGCTCAGTGATGTAGTTCGCAGACCGAGAGCTCGGAGCCTTGACTCTCATGTCAGTACAACAGAAAACACTGGCTGAAGGCAGCCCTCTCCGTTTTAAATGAAACTACTCGCAAACACCTGGATTTAGCTCTTGGTGTGTTCTAAGGGGTTGACGGAATGAAATCGCTGGAGCATTTAAATTTTAAAAGGCCGTATTTATTTTCATTTTCCGCTCCACCCCTTCAGTGGAGTGGATGATGGCTTAAACGAAGCATTATTTTTCGTACGTGACCTGTGGTTAGAGGCATTGTTTCTTGTTAGTTAGACATATGGCTTAATAAATTATGTTCTTGGGCATAATTTGCAAGCTAACATGCAGCACAAGCTATATCTTCCATTTAACCTAAATATAAATGATTTTAATCTGTATTTTTGTGCGTCCTCTATAAAGCACCATTTATGAGTAGTGCGCACGCGCACAAATGCCTAAGGGGACTTTCGGAGTATGACGTAAGAGGGCACCTGTGCTAAATCAAACATAAAATACAGCGAAATGACAGGGAACAAAAACTATTAAACGAGTGATTGGGTGCTATGTTCAATACAGTTGCATTTTTTGAGAACTCTAATCAGTTAAATAGCAGAAGTTATTAGTTGGTCATTAAAAACGGCCGTGCTTTGTTGAACTATGTGGCTCAAACGATGAGACCATATTCATGAAACAGTCTTTACTAGCTAATTCGTTTCCACAAAAACGCAGCACAAATAAGCAAGCATTTTAACGTTTCCAATACACTAATCTACTATTACTGTTCAATCGCTGGAGTGTTTTTATTTTTTAAATGCCTTTATGTAGTTTTGTGAACACGGACGAAGAAACGCCAGCCCTGAAGCTCATCCGTAAACCATATAAAAGCAGCTCATATGCGCTTAATATAGCTCTTTAAAATGATATTATGTTTACATTGCGTACAGTCGCTGGAGTGTTTTTATTTAAATGCTTTTAAAAGAGGCTCAGTGATGTAGTTCGCAGACCGAGAGCTCGGAGCCTTGACTCTCATGTCAGTACAACAGAAAACACTGGCTGAAGGCAGCCCTCTCCGTTTTAAATGAAACTACTCGCAAACACCTGGATTTAGCTCTTGGTGTGTTCTAAGGGGTTGACGGAATGAAATCGCTGGAGCATTTAAATTTTAAAAGGCCGTATTTATTTTCATTTTCCGCTCCACCCCTTCAGTGGAGTGGATGATGGCTTAAACGGGGCATTATTTTTCGTACGTGACCTGTGGTTAGAGGCATTGTTTCTTGTTAGTAAGACATATGGCTTAATAAATTATGTTCTTGGGCATAATTTGCAAGCTAACATGCAGCACAAGCTATATCTTCCATTTAACCTAAATATAAATGATTTTAATCTGTATTTTTGTGCGTCCTCTATAAAGCACCATTTATGAGTAGTGCGCACGCGCACAAATGCCTAAGGGGACTTTCGGAGTATGACGTAAGAGGGCACCTGTGCTAAATCAAACATAAAATACAGCGAAATGACAGGGAACAAAAAATATTAAACGAGTGATTGGGTGCTATGTTCAATACAGTTGCATTTTTTGAGAACTCTAATCAGTTAAATAGCAGAAGTTATTAGTTGGTCATTAAAAACGGCCGTGCTTTGTTGAACTATGTGGCTCAAACGATGAGACCATATTCATGAAACAGTCTTTACTAGCTAATTCGTTTCCACAAAAACGCAGCACAAATAAGCAAGCATTTTAACGTTTTCAATACACTAATCTACTATTACTGTTCAATCGCTGGAGTGTTTTTATTTTTTAAATGCCTTTAAAATATGTAGTTTTGTGAACACGGACGAAGAAACGCCAGCCCTGAAGCTCATCCGTAAACCATATAAAAGCAGCTCATATGCGCTTAATATAGCTCTTTAAAATGATATTATGTTTACATTGCGTACAGTCGCTGGAGTGTTTTTATTTAAATGCTTTTAAAAGAGGCTCAGTGATGTAGTTCGCAGACCGAGAGCTCGGAGCCTTGACTCTCATGTCAGTACAACAGAAAACACTGGCTGAAGGCAGCCCTCTCCGTTTTAAATGAAACTACTCGCAAACACCTGGATTTAGCTCTTGGTGTGTTCTAAGGCGTTGACGGAATGAAATCGCTGGAGCATTTAAATTTTAAAAGGCCGTATTTATTTTCATTTTCCGCTCCACCCCTTCAGTGGAGTGGATGATGGCTTAAACGGGGCATTATTTTTCGTACGTGACCTGTGGTTAGAGGCATTGTTTCTTGTCAGTAAGACATATGGCTTAATAAATTATGTTCTTGGGCATAATTTGCAAGCTAACATGCAGCACAAGCTATATCTTCCATTTAACCTAAATATAAATGATTTTAATCTGTATTTTTGTGCGTCCTCTATAAAGCACCATTTATGAGTAGTGCGCATGCGCACAAATGCCTAAGGGGACTTTCGGAGTATGACGTAAGAGGGCACCTGTGCTAAATCAAACTTAAAATACAGCGAAATGACAGGGAACAAAAAATATTAAACGAGTGATTGGGTGCTATGTTCAATACAGTTGCATTTTTTGAGAACTCTAATCAGTTAAATAGCAGAAGTTATTAGTTGGTCATTAAAAACGGCCGTGCTTTGTTGAACTATGTGGCTCAAACGATGAGACCATATTCATGAAACAGTCTTTACTAGCTAATTCGTTTCCACAAAAACGCAGCACAAATAAGCAAGCATTTTAACGTTTCCAATACACTAATCTACTATTACTGTTCAATCGCTGGAGTGTTTTTATTTTTTAAATGCCTTTATGTAGTTTTGTGAACACGGACGAAGAAACGCCAGCCCTGAAGCTCATCCGTAAACCATATAAAAGCAGCTCATATGCGCTTAATATAGCTCTTTAAAATGATATTATGTTGACATTGCGTACAGTCGCTGGAGTGTTTTTATTTAAATGCTTTTAAAAGAGGCTCAGTGATATAGTTCGCAGACCGAGAGCTCGGAGCCTTGACTCTCATGTCAGTACAACAGAAAACACTGGCTGAAGGCAGCCCTCTCCGTTTTAAATGAAACTACTCGCAAACACCTGGATTTAGCTCTTGGTGTGTTCTAAGGGGTTGACGGAATGAAATCGCTGGAGCATTTAAATTTTAAAAGGCCGTATTTATTTTCATTTTCCGCTCCACCCCTTCAGTGGAGTGGATGATGGCTTAAACGGGGCATTATTTTTCGTACGTGACCTGTGGTTAGAGGCATTGTTTCTTGTTAGTAAGACATATGGCTTAATAAATTATGTTCTTGGGCATAATTTGCAAGCTAACATGCAGCACAAGCTATATCTTCCATTTAACCTAAATATAAATGATTTTAATCTGTATTTTTGTGCATCCTCTATAAAGCACCATTTATGAGTAGTGCGCACGCGCACAAATGCCTAAGGGGACTTTCGGAGTATGACGTAAGAGGGCACCTGTGCTAAATCAAACATAAAATACAGCGAAATGACAGGGAACAAAAAATATTAAACGAGTGATTGGGTGCTATGTTCAATACAGTTGCATTTTTGAGAACTCTAATCAGTTAAATAGCAGAAGTTATTAGTTGGTCATTAAAAACGGCCGTGCTTTGTTGAACTATGTGGCTCAAACGATGAGACCATATTCATGAAACAGTCTTTACTAGCTAATTCGTTTCCACAAAAACGCAGCACAAATAAGCAAGCATTTTAACGTTTCCAATACACTAATCTACTATTACTGTTCAATCGCTGGAGTGTTTTTATTTTTTAAATGCCTTTAAAATATGTAGTTTTGTGAACACGGACGAAGAAACGCCAGCCCTGAAGCTCATCCGTAAACCATATAAAAGCAGCTCGTATGCGCTTAATATAGCTCTTTAAAATGATATTATGTTTACATTGCGTACAGTCGCTGGAGTGTTTTTATTTAAATGCTTTTAAAAGAGGCTCAGTGATGTAGTTCGCAGACCGAGAGCTCGGAGCCTTGACTCTCGTGTCAGTACAACAGAAAACACTGGCTGAAGGCAGCCCTCTCCGTTTTAAATGAAACTACTCGCAAACACCTGAATTTAGCTCTTGGTGTGTTCTAAGGGGTTGACGGAATGAAATCGCTGGAGCATTTAAATTTTAAAAGGCCGTATTTATTTTCATTTTCCGCTCCACCCCCTTCAGTGGAGTGGATGATGGCTTAAACGGGGCATTATTTTTCGTACGTGACCTGTGGTTAGAGGCATTGTTTCTTGTTAGTAAGACATATGGCTTAATAAATTATGTTCTTGGGCATAATTTGCAAGCTAACATGCAGCACAAGCTATATCTTCCATTTAACCTAAATATAAATGATTTTAATCTGTATTTTTGTGCGTCCTCTATAAAGCACCATTTATGAGTAGTGCGCACTCGCACAAATGCCTAAGGGGACTTTCGGAGTATGACGTAAGAGGGCACCTGTGCTAAATCAAACATAAAATACAGCGAAATGACAGGGAACAAAAAATATTAAACGAGTGATTGGGTGCTATGTTCAATACAGTTGCATTTTTTGAGAACTCTAATCAGTTAAATAGCAGAAGTTATTAGTTGGTCATTAAAAACGGCCGTGCTTTGTTGAACTATGTGGCTCAAACGATGAGACCATATTCATGAAACAGTCTTTACTAGCTAATTCGTTTCCACAAAAACGCAGCACAAATAAGCAAGCATTTTAACGTTTCCAATACACTAATCTACTATTACTGTTCAATCGCTGGAGTGTTTTTATTTTTTAAATGCCTTTAAAATATGTAGTTTTGTGAACACGGACGAAGAAACGCCAGCCCTGAAGCTCATCCGTAAACCATATAAAAGCAGCTCATATGCGCTTAATATAGCTCTTTAAAATGATATTATGTTTACATTGCGTACAGTCGCTGGAGTGTTTTTATTTAAATGCTTTTAAAAGAGGCTCAGTGATGTAGTTCGCAGACCGAGAGCTCGGAGCCTTGACTCTCGTGTCAGTACAACAGAAAACACTGGCTGAAGGCAGCCCTCTCCGTTTTAAATGAAACTACTCGCAAACACCTGAATTTAGCTCTTGGTGTGTTCTAAGGGGTTGACGGAATGAAATCGCTGGAGCATTTAAATTTTAAAAGGCCGTATTTATTTTCATTTTCCGCTCCACCCCCTTCAGTGGAGTGGATGATGGCTTAAACGGGGCATTATTTTTCGTACGTGACCTGTGGTTAGAGGCATTGTTTCTTGTTAGTAAGACATATGGCTTAATAAATTATGTTCTTGGGCATAATTTGCAAGCTAACATGCAGCACAAGCTATATCTTCCATTTAACCTAAATATAAATGATTTTAATCTGTATTTTTGTGCGTCCTCTATAAAGCACCATTTATGAGTAGTGCGCATGCGCACAAATGCCTAAGGGGACTTTCGGAGTATGACGTAAGAGGGCACCTGTGCTAAATCAAACATAAAATACAGCGAAATGACAGGGAACAAAAAATATTAAACGAGTGATTGGGTGCTATGTTCAATACAGTTGCATTTTTTGAGAACTCTAATCAGTTAAATAGCAGAAGTTATTAGTTGGTCATTAAAAACGGCCGTGCTTTGTTGAACTATGTGGCTCAAACGATGAGACCATATTCATGAAACAGTCTTTACTAGCTAATTCGTTTCCACAAAAACGCAGCACAAATAAGCAAGCATTTTAACGTTTCCAATACACTAATCTACTATTACTGTTCAATCGCTGGAGTGTTTTTATTTTTTAAATGCCTTTAAAATATGTAGTTTTGTGAACACGGACGAAGAAACGCCAGCCCTGAAGCTCATCCGTAAACCATATAAAAGCAGCTCGTATGCGCTTAATATAGCTCTTTAAAATGATATTATGTTTACATTGCGTACAGTCGCTGGAGTGTTTTTATTTAAATGCTTTTAAAAGAGGCTCAGTGATGTAGTTCGCAGACCGAGAGCTCGGAGCCTTGACTCTCGTGTCAGTACAACAGAAAACACTGGCTGAAGGCAGCCCTCTCCGTTTTAAATGAAACTACTCGCAAACACCTGAATTTAGCTCTTGGTGTGTTCTAAGGGGTTGACGGAATGAAATCGCTGGAGCATTTCAATTTTAAAAGGCCGTATTTATTTTCATTTTCCGCTCCACCCCTTCAGTGGAGTGGATGATGGCTTAAACGGGGCATTATTTTTCGTACGTGACCTGTGGTTAGAGGCATTGTTTCTTGTTAGTAAGACATATGGCTTAATAAATTATGTTCTTGGGCATAATTTGCAAGCTAACATGCAGCACAAGCTATATCTTCCATTTAACCTAAATATAAATGATTTTAATCTGTATTTTTGTGCGTCCTCTATAAAGCACCATTTATGAGTAGTGCGCATGCGCGCAAATGCCTAAGGGGACTTTCGGAGTATGACGTAAGAGGGCACCTGTGCTAAATCAAACATAAAATACAGCGAAATGACAGGGAACAAAAAATATTAAACGAGTGGTTGGGTGCTATGTTCAATACAGTTGCATTTTTTGAGAACTCTAATCAGTTAAATAGCAGAAGTTATTAGTTGGTCATTAAAAACGGCCGTGCTTTGTTGAACTATGTGGCTCATACGATGAGACCATATTCATGAAACAGTCTTTACTAGCTAATTCGTTTCCACAAAAACGCAGCACAAATAAGCAAGCATTTTAACGTTTCCAATACACTAATCTACTATTACTGTTCAATCGCTGGAGTGTTTTTATTTTTTAAATGCCTTTAAAATATGTAGTTTTGTGAACACGGACGAACGCCAGCCCTGAAGCTCATCCGTAAACCATATAAAAGCAGCTCGTATGCGCTTAATATAGCTCTTTAAAATGATATTATGTTTACATTGCGTACAGTCGCTGGAGTGTTTTTATTTAAATGCTTTTAAAAGAGGCTCAGTGATGTAGTTCGCAGACCGAGAGCTCGGAGCCTTGACTCTCATGTCAGTACAACAGAAAACACTGGCTGAAGGCAGCCCTCTCCGTTTTAAATGAAACTACTCGCAAACACCTGAATTTAGCTCTTGGTGTGTTCTAAGGGGTTGACGGAATGAAATCGCTGGAGCATTTAAATTTTAAAAGGCCGTATTTATTTTCATTTTCCGCTCCACCCCTTCAGTGGAGTGGATGATGGCTTAAACGGGGCATTATTTTTCGTACGTGACCTGTGGTTAGAGGCATTGTTTCTTGTTAGTAAGACATATGGCTTAATAAATTATGTTCTTGGGCATAATTTGCAAGCTAACATGCAGCACAAGCTATATCTTCCATTTAACCTAAATATAAATGATTTTAATCTGTATTTTTGTGCGTCCTCTATAAAGCACCATTTATGAGTAGTGCGCATGCGCGCAAATGCCTAAGGGGACTTTCGGAGTATGACGTAAGAGGGCACCTGTGCTAAATCAAACATAAAATACAGCGAAATGACAGGGAACAAAAAATATTAAACGAGTGGTTGGGTGCTATGTTCAATACAGTTGCATTTTTTGAGAACTCTAATCAGTTAAATAGCAGAAGTTATTAGTTGGTCATTAAAAACGGCCGTGCTTTGTTGAACTATGTGGCTCAAACGATGAGACCATATTCATGAAACAGTCTTTACTAGCTAATTCGTTTCCACAAAAACGCAGCACAAATAAGCAAGCATTTTAACGTTTCCAATACACTAATCTACTATTACTGTTCAATCGCTGGAGTGTTTTTATTTTTTAAATGCCTTTAAAATATGTAGTTTTGTGAACACGGACGAACGCCAGTCCTGAAGCTCATCCGTAAACCATATAAAAGCAGCTCGTATGCGCTTAATATAGCTCTTTAAAATGATATTATGTTTACATTGCGTACAGTCGCTGGAGTGTTTTTATTTAAATGCTTTTAAAAGAGGCTCAGTGATGTAGTTCGCAGACCGAGAGCTCGGAGCCTTGACTCTCATGTCAGTACAACAGAAAACACTGGCTGAAGGCAGCCCTCTCCGTTTTAAATGAAACTACTCGCAAACACCTGAATTTAGCTCTTGGTGTGTTCTAAGGGGTTGACGGAATGAAATCGCTGGAGCATTTAAATTTTAAAAGGCCGTATTTATTTTCATTTTCCGCTCCACCCCTTCAGTGGAGTGGATGATGGCTTAAACGGGGCATTATTTTTCGTACGTGACCTGTGGTTAGAGGCATTGTTTCTTGTTAGTAAGACATATGGCTTAATAAATTATGTTCTTGGGCATAATTTGCAAGCTAACATGCAGCACACGCTATATCTTCCATTTAACCTAAATATAAATGATTTTAATCTGTATTTTTGTGCGTCCTCTATAAAGCACCATTTATGAGTAGTGCGCATGCGCACAAATGCCTAAGGGGACTTTCGGAGTATGACGTAAGAGGGCACCTGTGCTAAATCAAACATAAAATACAGCGAAATGACAAGGAACAAAAAATATTAAACGAGTGATTGGGTGCTATGTTCAATACAGTTGCATTTTTTGAGAACTCTAATCAGTTAAATAGCAGAAGTTATTAGTTGGTCATTAAAAACGGCCGTGCTTTGTTGAACTATGTGGCTCAAACGATGAGACCATATTCATGAAACAGTCTTTACTAGCTAATTCGTTTCCACAAAAACGCAGCACAAATAAGCAAGCATTTTAACGTTTCCAATACACTAATCTACTATTACTGTTCAATCGCTGGAGTGTTTTTATTTTTTAAATGCCTTTATGTAGTTTTGTGAACACGGACGAAGAAACGCCAGCCCTGAAGCTCATCCGTAAACCATATAAAAGCAGCTCGTATGCGCTTAATATAGCTCTTTAAAATGATATTATGTTTACATTGCGTACAGTCGCTGGAGTGTTTTTATTTAAATGCTTTTAAAAGAGGCTCAGTGATGTAGTTCGCAGACCGAGAGCTCGGAGCCTTGACTCTCATGTCAGTACAACAGAAAACACTGGCTGAAGGCAGCCCTCTCCGTTTTAAATGAAACTACTCGCAAACACCTGAATTTAGCTCTTGGTGTGTTCTAAGGGGTTGACGGAATGAAATCGCTGGAGCATTTAAATTTTAAAAGGCCGTATTTATTTTCATTTTCCGCTCCACCCCTTCAGTGAAGTGGAATGGCTTAAACGGGGCATTATTTTTCGTACGTGACCTGTGGTTAGAGGCATTGTTTCTTGTTAGTAAGACATATGGCTTAATAAATTATGTTCTTGGGCATAATTTGCAAGCTAACATGCAACACAAGCTATATCTTCCATTTAACCTAAATATAAATGATTTTAATCTGTATTTTTGTGCGTCCTCTATAAAGCACCATTTATGAGTAGTGCGCATGCGCACAAATGCCTAAGGGGACTTTCGGAGTATGACGTAAGAGGGCACCTGTGCTAAATCAAACATAAAATACAGCGAAATGACAGGGAACAAAAAATATTAAACGAGTGATTGGGTGCTATGTTCAATACAGTTGCATTTTTTGAGAACTCTAATCAGTTAAATAGCAGAAGTTATTAGTTGGTCATTAAAAACGGCCGTGCTTTGTTGAACTATGTGGCTCAAACGATGAGACCATATTCATGAAACAGTCTTTACTAGCTAATTCGTTTCCACAAAAACGCAGCACAAATAAGCAAGCATTTTAACGTTTTCAATACACTAATCTACTATTACTGTTCAATCGCTGGAGTGTTTTTATTTTTTAAATGCCTTTATGTAGTTTTGTGAACACGGACGAAGAAACGCCAGCCCTGAAGCTCATCCGTAAACCATATAAAAGCAGCTCATATGCGCTTAATATAGCTCTTTAAAATGATATTATGTTTACATTGCGTACAGTCGCTGGAGTGTTTTTATTTAAATGCTTTTAAAAGAGGCTCAGTGATGTAGTTCGCAGACCGAGAGCTCGGAGCCTTGACTCTCATGTCAGTACAACAGAAAACACTGGCTGAAGGCAGCCCTCTCCGTTTTAAATGAAACTACTCGCAAACACCTGGATTTAGCTCTTGGTGTGTTCTAAGGGGTTGACGGAATGAAATCGCTGGAGCATTTAAATTTTAAAAGGCCGTATTTATTTTCATTTTCCGCTCCACCCCTTCAGTGGAGTGGATGATGGCTTAAACGGGGCATTATTTTTCGTACGTGACCTGTGGTTAGAGGCATTGTTTCTTGTTAGTAAGACATATGGCTTAATAAATTATGTTCTTGGGCATAATTTGCAAGCTAACATGCAGCACAAGCTATATCTTCCATTTAACCTAAATATAAATGATTTTAATCTGTATTTTTGTGCGTCCTCTATAAAGCACCATTTATGAGTAGTGCGCACGCGCACAAATGCCTAAGGGGACTTTCGGAGTATGACGTAAGAGGGCACCTGTGCTAAATCAAACATAAAATACAGCGAAATGACAGGGAACAAAAAATATTAAACGAGTGATTGGGTGCTATGTTCAATACAGTTGCATTTTTTGAGAACTCTAATCAGTTAAATAGCAGAAGTTATTAGTTGGTCATTAAAAACGGCCGTGCTTTGTTGAACTATGTGGCTCAAACGATGAGACCATATTCATGAAACAGTCTTTACTAGCTAATTCGTTTCCACAAAAACGCAGCACAAATAAGCAAGCATTTTAACGTTTTCAATACACTAATCTACTATTACTGTTCAATCGCTGGAGTGTTTTTATTTTTTAAATGCCTTTAAAATATGTAGTTTTGTGAACACGGACGAAGAAACGCCAGCCCTGAAGCTCATCCGTAAACCATATAAAAGCAGCTCATATGCGCTTAATATAGCTCTTTAAAATGATATTATGTTTACATTGCGTACAGTCGCTGGAGTGTTTTTATTTAAATGCTTTTAAAAGAGGCTCAGTGATGTAGTTCGCAGACCGAGAGCTCGGAGCCTTGACTCTCATGTCAGTACAACAGAAAACACTGGCTGAAGGCAGCCCTCTCCGTTTTAAATGAAACTACTCGCAAACACCTGGATTTAGCTCTTGGTGTGTTCTAAGGCGTTGACGGAATGAAATCGCTGGAGCATTTAAATTTTAAAAGGCCGTATTTATTTTCATTTTCCGCTCCACCCCTTCAGTGGAGTGGATGATGGCTTAAACGGGGCATTATTTTTCGTACGTGACCTGTGGTTAGAGGCATTGTTTCTTGTCAGTAAGACATATGGCTTAATAAATTATGTTCTTGGGCATAATTTGCAAGCTAACATGCAGCACAAGCTATATCTTCCATTTAACCTAAATATAAATGATTTTAATCTGTATTTTTGTGCGTCCTCTATAAAGCACCATTTATGAGTAGTGCGCATGCGCACAAATGCCTAAGGGGACTTTCGGAGTATGACGTAAGAGGGCACCTGTGCTAAATCAAACTTAAAATACAGCGAAATGACAGGGAACAAAAAATATTAAACGAGTGATTGGGTGCTATGTTCAATACAGTTGCATTTTTTGAGAACTCTAATCAGTTAAATAGCAGAAGTTATTAGTTGGTCATTAAAAACGGCCGTGCTTTGTTGAACTATGTGGCTCAAGAGACCATATTCATGAAACAGTCTTTACTAGCTAATTCGTTTCCACAAAAACGCAGCACAAATAAGCAAGCATTTTAACGTTTCCAATACACTAATCTACTATTACTGTTCAATCGCTGGAGTGTTTTTTTTAAAATGGCTTTATGTAGTTTTGTGAACACGGACGAAGAAACGCCAGCCCTGAAGCTCATCCGTAAACCATATAAAAGCAGCTCATATGCGCTTAATATAGCTCTTTAAAATGATATTATGTTTACATTGCGTACAGTCGCTGGAGTGTTTTTATTTAAATGCTTTTAAAAGAGGCTCAGTGATGTAGTTCGCAGACCGAGAGCTCGGAGCCTTGACTCTCGTGTCAGTACAACAGAAAACACTGGCTGAAGGCAGCCCTCTCCGTTTTAAATGAAACTACTCGCAAACACCTGAATTTAGCTCTTGGTGTGTTCTAAGGGGTTGACGGAATGAAATCGCTGGAGCATTTAAATTTTAAAAGGCCGTATTTATTTTCATTTTCCGCTCCACCCCCTTCAGTGGAGTGGATGATGGCTTAAACGGGGCATTATTTTTCGTACGTGACCTGTGGTTAGAGGCATTGTTTCTTGTTAGTAAGACATATGGCTTAATAAATTATGTTCTTGGGCATAATTTGCAAGCTAACATGCAGCACAAGCTATATCTTCCATTTAACCTAAATATAAATGATTTTAATCTGTATTTTTGTGCGTCCTCTATAAAGCACCATTTATGAGTAGTGCACATGCGCACAAATGCCTAAGGGGACTTTCGGAGTATGACGTAAGAGGGCACCTGTGCTAAATCAAACATAAAATACAGCGAAATGACAGGGAACAAAAAATATTAAACGAGTGATTGGGTGCTATGTTCAATACAGTTGCATTTTTTGAGAACTCTAATCAGTTAAATAGCAGAAGTTATTAGTTGGTCATTAAAAACGGCCGTGCTTTGTTGAACTATGTGGCTCAAACGATGAGACCATATTCATGAAACAGTCTTTACTAGCTAATTCGTTTCCACAAAAACGCAGCACAAATAAGCAAGCATTTTAACGTTTCCAATACACTAATCTACTATTACTGTTCAATCGCTGGAGTGTTTTTATTTTTTAAATGCCTTTAAAATATGTAGTTTTGTGAACACGGACGAAGAAACGCCAGCCCTGAAGCTCATCCGTAAACCATATAAAAGCAGCTCGTATGCGCTTAATATAGCTCTTTAAAATGATATTATGTTTACATTGCGTACAGTCGCTGGAGTGTTTTTATTTAAATGCTTTTAAAAGAGGCTCAGTGATGTAGTTCGCAGACCGAGAGCTCGGAGCCTTGACTCTCATGTCAGTACAACAGAAAACACTGGCTGAAGGCAGCCCTCTCCGTTTTAAATGAAACTACTCGCAAACACCTGGATTTAGCTCTTGGTGTGTTCTAAGGGGTTGACGGAATGAAATCGCTGGAGCATTTAAATTTTAAAAGGCCGTATTTATTTTCATTTTCCGCTCCACCCCTTCAGTGGAGTGGATGATGGCTTAAACGGGGCATTATTTTTCGTACGTGACCTGTGGTTAGAGGCATTGTTTCTTGTTAGTTAGACATATGGCTTAATAAATTATGTTCTTGGGCATAATTTGCAAGCTAACATGCAGCACAAGCTATATCTTCCATTTAACCTAAATATAAATGATTTTAATCTGTATTTTTGTGCGTCCTCTATAAAGCACCATTTATGAGTAGTGCGCACGCGCACAAATGCCTAAGGGGACTTTCGGAGTATGACGTAAGAGGGCACCTGTGCTAAATCAAACATAAAATACAGCGAAATGACAGGGAACAAAAACTATTAAACGAGTGATTGGGTGCTATGTTCAATACAGTTGCATTTTTTGAGAACTCTAATCAGTTAAATAGCAGAAGTTATTAGTTGGTCATTAAAAACGGCCGTGCTTTGTTGAACTATGTGGCTCAAACGATGAGACCATATTCATGAAACAGTCTTTACTAGCTAATTCGTTTCCACAAAAACGCAGCACAAATAAGCAAGCATTTTAACGTTTCCAATACACTAATCTACTATTACTGTTCAATCGCTGGAGTGTTTTTATTTTTTAAATGCCTTTATGTAGTTTTGTGAACACGGACGAAGAAACGCCAGCCCTGAAGCTCATCCGTAAACCATATAAAAGCAGCTCATATGCGCTTAATATAGCTCTTTAAAATGATATTATGTTTACATTGCGTACAGTCGCTGGAGTGTTTTTATTTAAATGCTTTTAAAAGAGGCTCAGTGATGTAGTTCGCAGACCGAGAGCTCGGAGCCTTGACTCTCATGTCAGTACAACAGAAAACACTGGCTGAAGGCAGCCCTCTCCGTTTTAAATGAAACTACTCGCAAACACCTGAATTTAGCTCTTGGTGTGTTCTAAGGGGTTGACGGAATGAAATCGCTGGAGCATTTCAATTTTAAAAGGCCGTATTTATTTTCATTTTCCGCTCCACCCCTTCAGTGGAGTGGATGATGGCTTAAACGGGGCATTATTTTTCGTACGTGACCTGTGGTTAGAGGCATTGTTTCTTGTTAGTAAGACATATGGCTTAATAAATTATGTTCTTGGGCATAATTTGCAAGCTAACATGCAGCACAAGCTATATCTTCCATTTAACCTAAATATAAATGATTTTAATCTGTATTTTTGTGCGTCCTCTATAAAGCACCATTTATGAGTAGTGCGCATGCGCACAAATGCCTAAGAGGACTTTCGGAGTATGACGTAAGAGGGCACCTGTGCTAAATCAAACATAAAATACAGCGAAATGACAGGGAACAAAAAATATTAAACGAGTGATTGGGTGCTATGTTCAATACAGTTGCATTTTTTGAGAACTCTAATCAGTTAAATAGCAGAAGTTATTAGTTGGTCATTAAAAACGGCCGTGCTTTGTTGAACTATGTGGCTCAAACGATGAGACCATATTCATGAAACAGTCTTTACTAGCTAATTCGTTTCCACAAAAACGCAGCACAAATAAGCAAGCATTTTAACGTTTCCAATACACTAATCTACTATTACTGTTCAATCGCTGGAGTGTTTTTATTTTTTAAATGCCTTTAAAATATGTAGTTTTGTGAACACGGACGAAGAAACGCCAGCCCTGAAGCTTATCCGTAAACCATATAAAATCAGCTCATATGCGCTTAATATAGCTCTTTAAAATGATATTATGTTTACATTGCGTACAGTCGCTGGAGTGTTTTTATTTAAATGCTTTTAAAAGAGGCTCAGTGATGTAGTTCGCAGACCGAGAGCTCGGAGCCTTGACTCTCATGTCAGTACAACAGAAAACACTGGCTGAAGGCAGCCCTCTCCGTTTTAAATGAAACTACTCGCAAACACCTGAATTTAGCTCTTGGTGTGTTCTAAGGGGTTGACGGAATGAAATCGCTGGAGCATTTCAATTTTAAAAGGCCGTATTTATTTTCATTTTCCGCTCCACCCCTTCAGTGGAGTGGATGATGGCTTAAACGGGGCATTATTTTTCGTACGTGACCTGTGGTTAGAGGCATTGTTTCTTGTTAGTAAGACATATGGCTTAATAAATTATGTTCTTGGGCATAATTTGCAAGCTAACATGCAGCACAAGCTATATCTTCCATTTAACCTAAATATAAATGATTTTAATCTGTATTTTTGTGCGTCCTCTATAAAGCACCATTTATGAGTAGTGCGCATGCGCACAAATGCCTAAGAGGACTTTCGGAGTATGACGTAAGAGGGCACCTGTGCTAAATCAAACATAAAATACAGCGAAATGACAGGGAACAAAAAATATTAAACGAGTGATTGGGTGCTATGTTCAATACAGTTGCATTTTTTGAGAACTCTAATCAGTTAAATAGCAGAAGTTATTAGTTGGTCATTAAAAACGGCCGTGCTTTGTTGAACTATGTGGCTCAAACGATGAGACCATATTCATGAAACAGTCTTTACTAGCTAATTCGTTTCCACAAAAACGCAGCACAAATAAGCAAGCATTTTAACGTTTCCAATACACTAATCTACTATTACTGTTCAATCGCTGGAGTGTTTTTATTTTTTAAATGCCTTTAAAATATGTAGTTTTGTGAACACGGACGAAGAAACGCCAGCCCTGAAGCTTATCCGTAAACCATATAAAATCAGCTCATATGCGCTTAATATAGCTCTTTAAAATGATATTATGTTTACATTGCGTACAGTCGCTGGAGTGTTTTTATTTAAATGCTTTTAAAAGAGGCTCAGTGATGTAGTTCGCAGACCGAGAGCTCGGAGCCTTGACTCTCATGTCAGTACAACAGAAAACACTGGCTGAAGGCAGCCCTCTCCGTTTTAAATGAAACTACTCGCAAACACCTGAATTTAGCTCTTGGTGTGTTCTAAGGGGTTGACGGAATGAAATCGCTGGAGCATTTCAATTTTAAAAGGCCGTATTTATTTTCATTTTCCGCTCCACCCCTTCAGTGGAGTGGATGATGGCTTAAACGGGGCATTATTTTTCGTACGTGACCTGTGGTTAGAGGCATTGTTTCTTGTTAGTAAGACATATGGCTTAATAAATTATGTTCTTGGGCATAATTTGCAAGCTAACATGCAGCACAAGCTATATCTTCCATTTAACCTAAATATAAATGATTTTAATCTGTATTTTTGTGCGTCCTCTATAAAGCACCATTTATGAGTAGTGCGCATGCGCACAAATGCCTAAGAGGACTTTCGGAGTATGACGTAAGAGGGCACCTGTGCTAAATCAAACATAAAATACAGCGAAATGACAGGGAACAAAAAATATTAAACGAGTGATTGGGTGCTATGTTCAATACAGTTGCATTTTTTGAGAACTCTAATCAGTTAAATAGCAGAAGTTATTAGTTGGTCATTAAAAACGGCCGTGCTTTGTTGAACTATGTGGCTCAAACGATGAGACCATATTCATGAAACAGTCTTTACTAGCTAATTCGTTTCCACAAAAACGCAGCACAAATAAGCAAGCATTTTAACGTTTCCAATACACTAATCTACTATTACTGTTCAATCGCTGGAGTGTTTTTATTTTTTAAATGCCTTTAAAATATGTAGTTTTGTGAACACGGACGAAGAAACGCCAGCCCTGAAGCTCATCCGTAAACCATATAAAAGCAGCTCATATGCGCTTAATATAGCTCTTTAAAATGATATTATGTTTACATTGCGTACAGTCGCTGGAGTGTTTTTATTTAAATGCTTTTAAAAGAGGCTCAGTGATGTAGTTCGCAGACCGAGAGCTCGGAGCCTTGACTCTCATGTCAGTACAACAGAAAACACTGGCTGAAGGCAGCCCTCTCCGTTTTAAATGAAACTACTCGCAAACACCTGAATTTAGCTCTTGGTGTGTTCTAAGGGGTTGACGGAATGAAATCGCTGGAGCATTTCAATTTTAAAAGGCCGTATTTATTTTCATTTTCCGCTCCACCCCTTCAGTGGAGTGGATGATGGCTTAAACGGGGCATTATTTTTCGTACGTGACCTGTGGTTAGAGGCATTGTTTCTTGTTAGTAAGACATATGGCTTAATAAATTATGTTCTTGGGCATAATTTGCAAGCTAACATGCAGCACAAGCTATATCTTCCATTTAACCTAAATATAAATGATTTTAATCTGTATTTTTGTGCGTCCTCTATAAAGCACCATTTATGAGTAGTGCGCATGCGCACAAATGCCTAAGGGGACTTTCGGAGTATGACGTAAGAGGGCACCTGTGCTAAATCAAACATAAAATACAGCGAAATGACAGGGAACAAAAAATATTAAACGAGTGATTGGGTGCTATGTTCAATACAGTTGCATTTTTTGAGAACTCTAATCAGTTAAATAGCAGAAGTTATTAGTTGGTCATTAAAAACGGCCGTGCTTTGTTGAACTATGTGGCTCAAACGATGAGACCATATTCATGAAACAGTCTTTACTAGCTAATTCGTTTCCACAAAAACGCAGCACAAATAAGCAAGCATTTTAACGTTTCCAATACACTAATCTACTATTACTGTTCAATCGCTGGAGTGTTTTTATTTTTTAAATGGCTTTATGTAGTTTTGTGAACACGGACGAAGAAACGCCAGCCCTGAAGCTCATCCGTAAACCATATAAAAGCAGCTCATATGCGCTTAATATAGCTCTTTAAAATGATATTATGTTTACATTGCGTACAGTCGCTGGAGTGTTTTTATTTAAATGCTTTTAAAAGAGGCTCAGTGATGTAGTTCGCAGACCGAGAGCTCGGAGCCTTGACTCTCATGTCAGTACAACAGAAAACACTGGCTGAAGGCAGCCCTCTCCGTTTTAAATGAAACTACTCGCAAACACCTGGATTTAGCTCTTGGTGTGTTCTAAGGGGTTGACGGAATGAAATCGCTGGAGCATTTAAATTTTAAAAGGCCGTATTTATTTTCATTTTCCGCTCCACCCCTTCAGTGGAGTGGATGATGGCTTAAACGGGGCATTATTTTTCGTACGTGACCTGTGGTTAGAGGCATTGTTTCTTGTTAGTAAGACATATGGCTTAATAAATTATGTTCTTGGGCATAATTTGCAAGCTAACATGCAGCACAAGCTATATCTTCCATTTAACCTAAATATAAATGATTTTAATCTGTATTTTTGTGCGTCCTCTATAAAGCACCATTTATGAGTAGTGCGCACGCGCACAAATGCCTAAGGGGACTTTCGGAGTATGACGTAAGAGGGCACCTGTGCTAAATCAAACATAAAATACAGCGAAATGACAGGGAACAAAAAATATTAAACGAGTGATTGGGTGCTATGTTCAATACAGTTGCATTTTTTGAGAACTCTAATCAGTTAAATAGCAGAAGTTATTAGTTGGTCATTAAAAACGGCCGTGCTTTGTTGAACTATGTGGCTCAAACGATGAGACCATATTCATGAAACAGTCTTTACTAGCTAATTCGTTTCCACAAAAACGCAGCACAAATAAGCAAGCATTTTAACGTTTTCAATACACTAATCTACTATTACTGTTCAATCGCTGGAGTGTTTTTATTTTTTAAATGCCTTTAAAATATGTAGTTTTGTGAACACGGACGAAGAAACGCCAGCCCTGAAGCTCATCCGTAAACCATATAAAAGCAGCTCATATGCGCTTAATACAGCTCTTTAAAATGATATTATGTTTACATTGCGTACAGTCGCTGGAGTGTTTTTATTTAAATGCTTTTAAAAGAGGCTCAGTGATGTAGTTCGCAGACCGAGAGCTCGGAGCCTTGACTCTCATGTCAGTACAACAGAAAACACTGGCTGAAGGCAGCCCTCTCCGTTTTAAATGAAACTACTCGCAAACACCTGAATTTAGCTCTTGGTGTGTTCTAAGGGGTTGACGGAATGAAATCGCTGGAGCATTTAAATTTTAAAAGGCCGTATTTATTTTCATTTTCCGCTCCAACCCTTCAGTGGAGTGGATGATGGCTTAAACGGGGCATTATTTTTCGTACGTGACCTGTGGTTAGAGGCATTGTTTCTTGTTAGTAAGACATATGGCTTAATAAATTATGTTCTTGGGCATAATTTGCAAGCTAACATGCAGCACACGCTATATCTTACATTTAACCTAAATATAAATGATTTTAATCTGTATTTTTGTGCGTCCTCTATAAAGCACCATTTATGAGTAGTGCGCATGCGCACAAATGCCTAAGGGGACTTTCGGAGTATGACGTAAGAGGGCACCTGTGCTAAATCAAACATAAAATACAGCGAAATGACAAGGAACAAAAAATATTAAACGAGTGATTGGGTGCTATGTTCAATACAGTTGCATTTTTTGAGAATTTTAATCAGTTAAATAGCAGAAGTTATTAGTTGGTCATTAAAAACGGCCGTGCTTTGTTGAACTATGTGGCTCAAGAGACCATATTCATGAAACAGTCTTTACTAGCTAATTCGTTTCCATAAAAACGCAGCACAAATAAGCAAGCATTTTAACGTTTCCAATACACTAATCTACTATTACTGTTCAATCGCTGGAGTGTTTTTTTTTTTAAATGGCTTTATGTAGTTTTGTGAACACGGACGAAGAAACGCCAGCCCTGAAGCTCATCCGTAAACCATATAAAAGCAGCTCATATGCGCTTAATACAGCTCTTTAAAATGATATTATGTTTACATTGCGTACAGTCGCTGGAGTGTTTTTATTTAAATGCTTTTAAAAGAGGCTCAGTGATGTAGTTCGCAGACCGAGAGCTCGGAGCCTTGACTCTCATGTCAGTACAACAGAAAACACTGGCTGAAGGCAGCCCTCTCCGTTTTAAATGAAACTACTCGCAAACACCTGGATTTAGCTCTTGGTGTGTTCTAAGGGGTTGACGGAATGAAATCGCTGGAGCATTTAAATTTTAAAAGGCCGTATTTATTTTCATTTTCCGCTCCACCCCTTCAGTGGAGTGGATGATGGCTTAAACGGGGCATTATTTTTCGTACGTGACCTGTGGTTAGAGGCATTGTTTCTTGTTAGTAAGACATATGGCTTAATAAATTATGTTCTTGGGCATAATTTGCAAGCTAACATGCAGCACAAGCTATATCTTCCATTTAACCTAAATATAAATGATTTTAATCTGTATTTTTGTGCGTCCTCTATAAAGCACCATTTATGAGTAGTGCGCACGCGCACAAATGCCTAAGGGGACTTTCGGAGTATGACGTAAGAGGGCACCTGTGCTAAATCAAACATAAAATACAGCGAAATGACAGGGAACAAAAAATATTAAACGAGTGATTGGGTGCTATGTTCAATACAGTTGCATTTTTTGAGAACTCTAATCAGTTAAATAGCAGAAGTTATTAGTTGGTCATTAAAAACGGCCGTGCTTTGTTGAACTATGTGGCTCAAACGATGAGACCATATTCATGAAACAGTCTTTACCCAGGTAGCCAGCGGAATCGGGCCGATTGCGGCTGAGTGCCGGCTCACTCGGCTGTGTTCTGGCAGCGGCTCGCCAGGAGTGAGCCGGCTCTGGCCCAGCAATGGTTGCCGGATTTGGCTAGGCTTTGGATATGCGGATCTGGCCCGATTCTGGTTGAGAAACGGCACATTTAGACACATTCAGCCTGACTATGGGCCATAATTGTAAGTCCCAAAAATTCAGGTTTTACTCCTTGTGTAAATATTTGGTCCCCACAATACAGATTAAAACACGTAAACACTTAACTTAATTACAAAATTGTTAAAATATTTGTTTTTAACAAAATGCCTGAGATGTCAAATCTTTTCCCTGTCAATGTTATTTATTTAATTGTATTACTATTTTAAATAATATTATATTATTTTTGTCAGGCCAACCATGGACTTTGTTTATAATTTAAAAATGTTCACTTCATCTAAATTATGACTCTTTCATGTTGTTCTGCACCCCAAAAATAGAACCGTATCTGTCTGTAACAGAGCTAATAAAATGCTTTCAACATGTTTCACTTTATAACACCATTTTCAGGCTTGATAATCATAATGTGGCATAATTGCAAAAACTTTTTGTGTGTGTGTGTGTGTGTGTGTGTGTGTGTGTGTGTGTGTGTGTGTGTGTGTGTGTGTGTGTTTATTTATTTATTTATTTTTTGGGGGGCCAGGGAAATATAACAAGGTATAATTACCTAAATGTACACCTCAGATGATAAAAATTAAATGAATAAAATTGTTATAAATATAACTTTGACTATTTTACGCCTCACGTGCGAAGCCTGCGAAAGAACCAGAGGCTATATAAGCTGCGATCAGTTCACATCACGCGCACAGCCGGATTCCCTTTGATTGAGTGGATATCGCTCGACGGAAGAGCTTTCTTCAGGTAAAGTATTTTTGTGTACATAAGTGTAAAATCAACGGACTGTTATTTAAATGTACAATGTCTAAAACTACTGTTTACATAAACGAGTCTTTCCGTCTTTATTTTTTATGGCCCGCTGTTCAGCACCGTTGATTACCGTTAATGCCGTTATCTGTATGACGTCATTTGCGCAGATCTGCTAGAATTGAGAAAACCTCACATTCATGTCGGTCAAGGTAACGTTAGTTAAAAAATATATTAATTTTACAATTATCAACAATAACATTATCAGATTTAAGTTGTGTTGTCTCAGATTTGACAGAGCGCGCGACAATGACGCACACTGAACGCGCGCGCTCTCTCTCTCTCTCTCTCTCTCTCGCTGTATGTGAGATAGAGCGAACAAGAGACAGAAAGACTTAACAAGCCAATGTAGCCTATCCTTATGAGAATAATAAATATTTTTTTTAATAACGAATTACAATAAAAGTAAAACATAAGGCTACAGGGAATAAAAGTCATATACAAGTAAAATAATTAATTTTAATAATGAAAACATTATTTCTTTTTCTCTTTTTTTTTTTGTCAGATTGTCATCCGATTGTTGTAAGTGATCAACTGATTCTGCATCTTGGATTTGCCATGTTCAACACACTGATGAGTAAGTAATAACCTATTAAAAATCAATACATTTCAATTTGTACAGATATATGCATTGTGTGACTCATTTCCCCCCCTTGTTTTTGTGTCAGTACCAGCTGAACCCCAAAGGCTCCACAGCATTGAGCGCCTTTGGCTTTGCAGGTATATTTTTTACAGCTGACTATCAAACTAATTCACAATATTTGTATACAGCAGTTTTTATTCATGTATTCATTAGTGTTAGTGAATAGTGAAATAGTGTGCCTTTCTGCTGTACTTCTTCTAATCTTTTTGTGATTGATTTTTCATATTTTTTGTCAGATTTGTCAAGATCATCTGAAAAAAGTGCATCTGTGCCATGTAAGTAATTTAATGTTATATTTTGCCATGTGTAAGTATATGGTTTATTTTAGGAAATTCAAATCAGACGGTCCATAATATCTTAAGATTAATTTTGTTGTACCAAGTCAGGGTGTTGTGAGTGTTTATTTTAAATTCTACCGAAATTTTCACATGTTACATTACTCTTATTATTTGTATAGCCGTAAACTGCATTGTTTCACAGGCTGTGATATTTGCCAATAAGTTAATTGCCAAGTAGTGACACACAGAGTGCCCGAACTTTTATAGGACTCTTTCTTTTTGTAATTTTTAAAGTGTAAAATTGTATTAGGTTAAAATTAAATAATAAATTAAATATATTAAACATACATATTATTAAACATAATAAAGTCTGAAAAAAAGTGGTCTGAATAAGATGACTGTTTAATCACATAAAGTGATTTTTTTTTCAAAGCTTCATGTTTAAATAGGCAAACTTGTGCCCATATGACTGACAATTTTCTTTTAAAAATATTTTCTGCAAATATAGCAGTGTGATGCAGAGAGAAACCGAGAAGTTTATAAGAGTGCCATAGTGGAAGAAGAGAGCATGTCCTACAACAAAATAATTTCTTCCTAAGGTAAGCTCCAAATATTGTTACCATTCACCACCGAGATCACTGAGACCTGACTAACTATGTGTCAATATGTGTCCCCTCTTTATCTCTTTCTTTCATTTATTGTCTCTCCTTTAGGAAACCGTGAGCTCCTGATCGTTCTTAAAGTTTCTATAGTGTTTTTATGCATTTGTTGATGTTTTTATTTTTTCAATAATAAATTTAATAAATGTTTCTCGTACAGTATTTATATGGTGTCATTCTTACTTGGGGGCGGGGTGAGAGTGAGTGGCATGTGTGTGTGTGATATTTGTGGAAAGAACATTTTTTAAAAAAAACCTGGAGGAAATCATGAATAATACATTTTTGTAGTTTTTATGGAACCATTTAATTACATGAACAGTTACACCTATCCAAGTAGGCTATATACTTTAGCAAACAAGCTAATATTGCTTAAATTTCGTTATTAATTAAATAAATAGGTCTGTATTTCATATACATTTCCATTTGGAATCCAGACTCGTGCCTGCTAACTGTATAATGTATGCCGGCGTGATTGCGGCCCGATGCCGGCAGTTTCGGTTCAGTTTCGGCAGCCGGACACGGGCCAGTACCGGCTAACTGTATAATCTCTGCTGGCGCGATTGCGGGCCGATGCCGGCAGTGTCGGCTCAGATTCGGCACCCGGACTCGGGCCAGTGTATTCGGGCCGATTCTGGCGCGTCATTCATTGCCGGAATTCACAAGAGTCCGGCAACCGGATCCGGGCCGAGTTATTTCTTCCGGATTGCCGGATTTGGGCCAGTACTGGGCCAGATGTTTTTGGCTACCTGGGTAGCTAATTCGTTTCCACAAAAACGCAGCACAAATAAGCAAGCATTTTAACGTTTCCAATACACTAATCTACTATTACTGTTCAATCGCTGGAGTGTTTTTATTTTTTAAATGCCTTTAAAATATGTAGTTTTGTGAACACGGACGAAGAAACGCCAGCCCTGAAGCTCATCCGTAAACCATATAAAAGCAGCTCATATGCGCTTAATATAGCTCTTTAAAATGATATTATGTTTACATTGCGTACAGTCGCTGGAGTGTTTTTATTTCAAATGCTTTTAAAAGAGGCTCAGTGATGTAGTTCGCAGACCGAGAGCTCGGAGCCTTGACTCTCATGTCAGTACAACAGAAAACACAGGCTGAAGGCAGCCCTCTCCGTTTTAAATGAAACTACTCGCAAACACCTGAATTTAGCTCTTGGTGTGTTCTAAAGGGTTGACGGAATGAAATCGCTGGAGCATTTAAATTTTAAAAGGTCGTATTTATTTTCATTTTCCGCTCCACCCCTTCAGTGGAGTGGATGATGGCTTAAACGGGGCATTATTTTTCGTACGTGACCTGTGGTTAGAGGCATTGTTTCTTGTTAGTAAGACATATGGCTTAATAAATTATGTTCTTGGGCATAATTTGCAAGCTAACATGCAGCACAAGCTATATCTTCCATTTAACCTAAATATAAATGATTTTAATCTGTATTTTTGTGCGTCCTCTATAAAGCACCATTTATGAGTAGTGCGCATGCGCACAAATGCCTAAGGGGACTTTCGGAGTATGACGTAAGAGGGCACCTGTGCTAAATCAAACATAAAATACAGCGAAATGACAGGGAACAAAAAATATTAAACGAGTGATTGGGTGCTATGTTCAATACAGTTGCATTTTTTGAGAACTCTAATCAGTTAAATAGCAGAAGTTATTAGTTGGTCATTAAAAACGGCCGTGCTTTGTTGAACTATGTGGCTCAAACGATGAGACCATATTCATGAAACAGTCTTTACTAGCTAATTCGTTTCCACAAAAACGCAGCACAAATAAGCAAGCATTTTAACGTTTCCAATACACTAATCTACTATTACTGTTCAATCGCTGGAGTGTTTTTATTTTTTAAATGCCTTTAAAATATGTAGTTTTGTGAACACGGACGAAGAAACGCCAGCCCTGAAGCTCATCCGTAAACCATATAAAAGCAGCTCATATGCGCTTAATATAGCTCTTTAAAATGATATTATGTTTACATTGCGTACAGTCGCTGGAGTGTTTTTATTTAAATGCTTTTAAAAGAGGCTCAGTGATGTAGTTCGCAGACCGAGAGCTCGGAGCCTTGACTCTCATGTCAGTACAACAGAAAACACTGGCTGAAGGCAGCCCTCTCCGTTTTAAATGAAACTACTCGCAAACACCTGAATTTAGCTCTTGGTGTGTTCTAAGGGGTTGACGGAATGAAATCGCTGGAGCATTTAAATTTTAAAAGGCCGTATTTATTTTCATTTTCCGCTCCACCCCTTCAGTGGAGTGGATGATGGCTTAAACGGGGCATTATTTTTCGTACGTGACCTGTGGTTAGAGGCATTGTTTCTTGTTAGTAAGACATATGGCTTAATAAATTATGTTCTTGGGCATAATTTGCAAGCTAACATGCAGCACAAGCTATATCTTCCATTTAACCTAAATATAAATGATTTTAATCTGTATTTTTGTGCGTCCTCTATAAAGCACCATTTATGAGTAGTGCGCACGCGCACAAATGCCTAAGGGGACTTTCGGAGTATGACGTAAGAGGGCACCTGTGCTAAATCAAACATAAAATATAGCGAAATGACAGGGAACAAAAAATATTAAACGAGTGATTGGGTGCTATGTTCAATACAGTTGCATTTTTTGAGAACTCTAATCAGTTAAATAGCAGAAGTTATTAGTTGGTCATTAAAAACGGCCGTGCTTTGTTGAACTATGTGGCTCAAACGATGAGACCATATTCATGAAACAGTCTTTACTAGCTAATTCGTTTCCACAAAAACGCAGCACAAATAAGCAAGCATTTTAACGTTTCCAATACACTAATCTACTATTACTGTTCAATCGCTGGAGTGTTTTTATTTTTTAAATGGCTTTATGTAGTTTTGTGAACACGGACGAAGAAACGCCAGCCCTGAAGCTCATCCGTAAACCATATAAAAGCAGCTCATATGCGCTTAATATAGCTCTTTAAAATGATATTATGTTTACATTGCGTACAGTCGCTGGAGTGTTTTTATTTAAATGCTTTTAAAAGAGGCTCAGTGATGTAGTTCGCAGACCGAGAGCTCGGAGCCTTGACTCTCATGTCAGTACAACAGAAAACACTGGCTGAAGGCAGCCCTCTCCGTTTTAAATGAAACTACTCGCAAACACCTGGATTTAGCTCTTGGTGTGTTCTAAGGGGTTGACGGAATGAAATCGCTGGAGCATTTCAATTTTAAAAGGCCGTATTTATTTTCATTTTCCGCTCCACCCCTTCAGTGGAGTGGATGATGGCTTAAACGGGGCATTATTTTTCGTACGTGACCTGTGGTTAGAGGCATTGTTTCTTGTTAGTAAGACATATGGCTTAATAAATTATGTTCTTGGGCATAATTTGCAAGCTATATCTTCCATTTAACCTAAATATAAATGATTTTAATCTGTATTTTTGTGCGTCCTCTATAAAGCACCATTTATGAGTAGTGCGCACGCGCACAAATGCCTAAGGGGACTTTCGGAGTATGACGTAAGAGGGCACCTGTGCTAAATCAAACATAAAATACAGCGAAATGACAGGGAACAAAAAATATTAAACGAGTGATTGGGTGCTATGTTCAATACAGTTGCATTTTTTGAGAACTCTAATCAGTTAAATAGCAGAAGTTATTAGTTGGTCATTAAAAACGGCCGTGCTTTGTTGAACTATGTGGCTCAAACGATGAGACCATATTCATGAAACAGTCTTTACTAGCTAATTCGATTCCACAAAAACGCAGCACAAATAAGCAAGCATTTTAACGTTTCCAATACACTAATCTACTATTACTGTTCAATCGCTGGAGTGTTTTTATTTTTTAAATGCCTTTAAAATATGTAGTTTTGTGAACACGGACGAAGAAACGCCAGCCCTGAAGCTCATCCGTAAACCATATAAAAGCAGCTCATATGCGCTTAATACAGCTCTTTAAAATGATATTATGTTTACATTGCGTACAGTCGCTGGAGTGTTTTTATTTAAATGCTTTTAAAAGAGGCTCAGTGATGTAGTTCGCAGACCGAGAGCTCGGAGCCTTGACTCTCATGTCAGTACAACAGAAAACACTGGCTGAAGGCAGCCCTCTCCGTTTTAAATGAAACTACTCGCAAACACCTGAATTTAGCTCTTGGTGTGTTCTAAGGGGTTGACGGAATGAAATCGCTGGAGCATTTAAATTTTAAAAGGCCGTATTTATTTTCATTTTCCGCTCCAACCCTTCAGTGGAGTGGATGATGGCTTAAACGGGGCATTATTTTTCGTACGTGACCTGTGGTTAGAGGCATTGTTTCTTGTTAGTAAGACATATGGCTTAATAAATTATGTTCTTGGGCATAATTTGCAAGCTAACATGCAGCACACGCTATATCTTACATTTAACCTAAATATAAATGATTTTAATCTGTATTTTTGTGCGTCCTCTATAAAGCACCATTTATGAGTAGTGCGCATGCGCACAAATGCCTAAGGGGACTTTCGGAGTATGACGTAAGAGGGCACCTGTGCTAAATCAAACATAAAATACAGCGAAATGACAAGGAACAAAAAATATTAAACGAGTGATTGGGTGCTATGTTCAATACAGTTGCATTTTTTGAGAATTTTAATCAGTTAAATAGCAGAAGTTATTAGTTGGTCATTAAAAACGGCCGTGCTTTGTTGAACTATGTGGCTCAAGAGACCATATTCATGAAACAGTCTTTACTAGCTAATTCGTTTCCATAAAAACGCAGCACAAATAAGCAAGCATTTTAACGTTTCCAATACACTAATCTACTATTACTGTTCAATCGCTGGAGTGTTTTTTTTTTTAAATGGCTTTATGTAGTTTTGTGAACACGGACGAAGAAACGCCAGCCCTGAAGCTCATCCGTAAACCATATAAAAGCAGCTCATATGCGCTTAATATAGCTCTTTAAAATGATATTATGTTTACATTGCGTACAGTCGCTGGAGTGTTTTTATTTAAATGCTTTTAAAAGAGGCTCAGTGATGTAGTTCGCAGACCGAGAGCTCGGAGCCTTGACTGTCATGTCAGTACAACAGAAAACACTGGCTGAAGGCAGCCCTCTCCGTTTTAAATGAAACTACTCGCAAACACCTGAATTTAGCTCTTGGTGTGTTCTAAGGGGTTGACGGAATGAAATCGCTGGAGCATTTAAATTTTAAAAGGCCATATTTATTTTCATTTTCCGCTCCACCCCTTCAGTGGAGTGGATGATGGCTTAAACGGGGCATTATTTTTCGTACGTGACCTGTGGTTAGAGGCATTGTTTCTTGTTAGTAAGACATATGGCTTAATAAATTATGTTCTTGGGCATAATGTGCAAGCTAACATGCAGCACAAGCTATATCTTCCATTTAACCTAAATATAAATGATTTTAATCTGTATTTTTGTGCGTCCTCTATAAAGCACCATTTATGAGTAGTGCGCATGCGCACAAATGCCTAAGGGGACTTTCGGAGTATGACGTAAGAGGGCACCTGTGCTAAATCAAACATAAAATACAGCGAAATGACAGGGAACAAAAAATATTAAACGAGTGATTGGGTGCTATGTTCAATACAGTTGCATTTTTTGAGAACTCTAATCAGTTAAATAGCAGAAGTTATTAGTTGGTCATTAAAAACGGCCGTGCTTTGTTGAACTATGTGGCTCAAACGATGAGACCATATTCATGAAACAGTCTTTACTAGCTAATTCGTTTCCACAAAAACGCAGCACAAATAAGCAAGCATTTTAACGTTTCCAATACACTAATCTACTATTACTGTTCAATCGCTGGAGTGTTTTTATTTTTTAAATGCCTTTAAAATATGTAGTTTTGTGAACACGGACGAAGAAACGCCAGCCCTGAAGCTTATCCGTAAACCATATAAAAGCAGCTCATATGCGCTTAATATAGCTCTTTAAAATGATATTATGTTTACATTGCGTACAGTCGCTGGAGTGTTTTTATTTAAATGCTTTTAAAAGAGGCTCAGTGATGTAGTTCGCAGACCGAGAGCTCGGAGCCTTGACTCTCATGTCAGTACAACAGAAAACACTGGCTGAAGGCAGCCCTCTCCGTTTTAAATGAAACTACTCGCAAACACCTGAATTTAGCTCTTGGTGTGTTCTAAGGGGTTGACGGAATGAAATCGCTGGAGCATTTCAATTTTAAAAGGCCGTATTTATTTTCATTTTCCGCTCCACCCCTTCAGTGGAGTGGATGATGGCTTAAACGGGGCATTATTTTTCGTACGTGACCTGTGGTTAGAGGCATTGTTTCTTGTTAGTAAGACATATGGCTTAATAAATTATGTTCTTGGGCATAATTTGCAAGCTAACATGCAGCACAAGCTATATCTTCCATTTAACCTAAATATAAATGATTTTAATCTGTATTTTTGTGCGTCCTCTATAAAGCACCATTTATGAGTAGTGCGCATGCGCACAAATGCCTAAGAGGACTTTCGGAGTATGACGTAAGAGGGCACCTGTGCTAAATCAAACATAAAATACAGCGAAATGACAGGGAACAAAAAATATTAAACGAGTGATTGGGTGCTATGTTCAATACAGTTGCATTTTTTGAGAACTCTAATCAGTTAAATAGCAGAAGTTATTAGTTGGTCATTAAAAACGGCCGTGCTTTGTTGAACTATGTGGCTCAAACGATGAGACCATATTCATGAAACAGTCTTTACTAGCTAATTCGTTTCCACAAAAACGCAGCACAAATAAGCAAGCATTTTAACGTTTCCAATACACTAATCTACTATTACTGTTCAATCGCTGGAGTGTTTTTATTTTTTAAATGCCTTTAAAATATGTAGTTTTGTGAACACGGACGAAGAAACGCCAGCCCTGAAGCTCATCCGTAAACCATATAAAAGCAGCTCATATGCGCTTAATATAGCTCTTTAAAATGATATTATGTTTACATTGCGTACAGTCGCTGGAGTGTTTTTATTTAAATGCTTTTAAAAGAGGCTCAGTGATGTAGTTCGCAGACCGAGAGCTCGGAGCCTTGACTCTCATGTCAGTACAACAGAAAACACTGGCTGAAGGCAGCCCTCTCCGTTTTAAATGAAACTACTCGCAAACACCTGAATTTAGCTCTTGGTGTGTTCTAAGGGGTTGACGGAATGAAATCGCTGGAGCATTTAAATTTTAAAAGGCCGTATTTATTTTCATTTTCCGCTCCAACCCTTCAGTGGAGTGGATGATGGCTTAAACGGGGCATTATTTTTCGTACGTGACCTGTGGTTAGAGGCATTGTTTCTTGTTAGTAAGACATATGGCTTAATAAATTATGTTCTTGGGCATAATTTGCAAGCTAACATGCAGCACACGCTATATCTTACATTTAACCTAAATATAAATGATTTTAATCTGTATTTTTGTGCGTCCTCTATAAAGCACCATTTATGAGTAGTGCGCATGCGCACAAATGCCTAAGGGGACTTTCGGAGTATGACGTAAGAGGGCACCTGTGCTAAATCAAACATAAAATACAGCGAAATGACAAGGAACAAAAAATATTAAACGAGTGATTGGGTGCTATGTTCAATACAGTTGCATTTTTTGAGAATTTTAATCAGTTAAATAGCAGAAGTTATTAGTTGGTCATTAAAAACGGCCGTGCTTTGTTGAACTATGTGGCTCAAGAGACCATATTCATGAAACAGTCTTTACTAGCTAATTCGTTTCCATAAAAACGCAGCACAAATAAGCAAGCATTTTAACGTTTCCAATACACTAATCTACTATTACTGTTCAATCGCTGGAGTGTTTTTTTTTTTAAATGGCTTTATGTAGTTTTGTGAACACGGACGAAGAAACGCCAGCCCTGAAGCTCATCCGTAAACCACATAAAAGCAGCTCATATGCGCTTAATATAGCTCTTTAAAATGATATTATGTTTACATTGCGTACAGTCGCTGGAGTGTTTTTATTTAAATGCTTTTAAAAGAGGCTCAGTGATGTAGTTCGCAGACCGAGAGCTCGGAGCCTTGACTCTCATGTCAGTACAACAGAAAACACTGGCTGAAGGCAGCCCTCTCCGTTTTAAATGAAACTACTCGCAAACACCTGGATTTAGCTCTTGGTGTGTTCTAAGGGGTTGACGGAATGAAATCGCTGGAGCATTTAAATTTTAAAAGGCCGTATTTATTTTCATTTTCCGTTCCACCCCTTCAGTGGAGTGGATGATGGCTTAAACGGGGCATTATTTTTCGTACGTGACCTGTGGTTAGAGGCATTGTTTCTTGTTAGTAAGACATATGGCTTAATAAATTATGTTCTTGGGCATAATTTGCAAGCTAACATGCAGCACAAGCTATATCTTCCATTTAACCTAAATATAAATGATTTTAATCTGTATTTTTGTGCGTCCTCTATAAAGCACCATTTATGAGTAGTGCGCATGCGCACAAATGCCTAAGGGGACTTTCGGAGTATGACGTAAGAGGGCACCTGTGCTAAATCAAACATAAAATACAGCGAAATGACAGGGAACAAAAACTATTAAACGAGTGATTGGGTGCTATGTTCAATACAGTTGCATTTTTTGAGAACTCTAATCAGTTAAATAGCAGAAGTTATTAGTTGGTCATTAAAAACGGCCGTGCTTTGTTGAACTATGTGGCTCAAACGATGAGACCATATTCATGAAACAGTCTTTACTAGCTAATTCGTTTCCACAAAAACGCAGCACAAATAAGCAAGCATTTTAACGTTTCCAATACACTAATCTACTATTACTGTTCAATCGCTGGAGTGTTTTTATTTTTTAAATGCCTTTATGTAGTTTTGTGAACACGGACGAAGAAACGCCAGCCCTGAAGCTCATCCGTAAACCATATAAAAGCAGCTCATATGCGCTTAATATAGCTCTTTAAAATGATATTATGTTTACATTGCGTACAGTCGCTGGAGTGTTTTTATTTAAATGCTTTTAAAAGAGGCTCAGTGATGTAGTTCGCAGACCGAGAGCTCGGAGCCTTGACTCTCATGTCAGTACAACAGAAAACACTGGCTGAAGGCAGCCCTCTCCGTTTTAAATGAAACTACTCGCAAACACCTGGATTTAGCTCTTGGTGTGTTCTAAGGGGTTGACGGAATGAAATCGCTGGAGCATTTAAATTTTAAAAGGCCGTATTTATTTTCATTTTCCGCTCCACCCCTTCAGTGGAGTGGATGATGGCTTAAACGGGGCATTATTTTTCGTACGTGACCTGTGGTTAGAGGCATTGTTTCTTGTTAGTAAGACATATGGCTTAATAAATTATGTTCTTGGGCATAATTTGCAAGCTAACATGCAGCACAAGCTATATCTTCCATTTAACCTAAATATAAATGATTTTAATCTGTATTTTTGTGCGTCCTCTATAAAGCACCATTTATGAGTAGTGCGCACGCGCACAAATGCCTAAGGGGACTTTCGGAGTATGACGTAAGAGGGCACCTGTGCTAAATCAAACATAAAATACAGCGAAATGACAGGGAACAAAAACTATTAAACGAGTGATTGGGTGCTATGTTCAATACAGTTGCATTTTTTGAGAACTCTAATCAGTTAAATAGCAGAAGTTATTAGTTGGTCATTAAAAACGGCCGTGCTTTGTTGAACTATGTGGCTCAAACGATGAGACCATATTCATGAAACAGTCTTTACTAGCTAATTCGTTTCCACAAAAACGCAGCACAAATAAGCAAGCATTTTAACGTTTCCAATACACTAATCTACTATTACTGTTCAATCGCTGGAGTGTTTTTATTTTTTAAATGCCTTTATGTAGTTTTGTGAACACGGACGAAGAAACGCCAGCCCTGAAGCTCATCCGTAAACCATATAAAAGCAGCTCATATGCGCTTAATATAGCTCTTTAAAATGATATTATGTTTACATTGCGTACAGTCGCTGGAGTGTTTTTATTTAAATGCTTTTAAAAGAGGCTCAGTGATGTAGTTCGCAGACCGAGAGCTCGGAGCCTTGACTCTCATGTCAGTACAACAGAAAACACTGGCTGAAGGCAGCCCTCTCCGTTTTAAATGAAACTACTCGCAAACACCTGGATTTAGCTCTTGGTGTGTTCTAAGGGGTTGACGGAATGAAATCGCTGGAGCATTTAAATTTTAAAAGGCCGTATTTATTTTCATTTTCCGCTCCACCCCTTCAGTGGAGTGGATGATGGCTTAAACGGGGCATTATTTTTCGTACGTGACCTGTGGTTAGAGGCATTGTTTCTTGTTAGTAAGACATATGGCTTAATAAATTATGTTCTTGGGCATAATTTGCAAGCTAACATGCAGCACAAGCTATATCTTACATTTAACCTAAATATAAATGATTTTAATCTGTATTTTTGTGCGTCCTCTATAAAGCACCATTTATGAGTAGTGCGCACGCGCACAAATGCCTAAGGGGACTTTCGGAGTATGATGTAAGAGGGCACCTGTGCTAAATCAAACATAAAATACAGCGAAATGACAGGGAACAAAAAATATTAAACGAGTGATTGGGTGCTATGTTCAATACAGTTGCATTTTTTGAGAACTCTAATCAGTTAAATAGCAGAAGTTATTAGTTGGTCATTAAAAACGGCCGTGCTTTGTTGAACTATGTGGCTCAAACGATGAGACCATATTCATGAAACAGTCTTTACTAGCTAATTCGTTTCCACAAAAACGCAGCACAAATAAGCAAGAATTTTAACGTTTTCAATACACTAATCTACTATTACTGTTCAATCGCTGGAGTGTTTTTATTTTTTAAATGCCTTTAAAATATGTAGTTTTGTGAACACGGACGAAGAAACGCCAGCCCTGAAGCTCATCCGTAAACCATATAAAAGCAGCTCATATGCGCTTAATATAGCTCTTTAAAATGATATTATGTTTACATTGCGTACAGTCGCTGGAGTGTTTTTATTTAAATGCTTTTAAAAGAGGCTCAGTGATGTAGTTCGCAGACCGAGAGCTCGGAGCCTTGACTCTCATGTCAGTAACAACAGAAAACACTGGCTGAAGGCAGCCCTCTCCGTTTTAAATGAAACTACTCGCAAACACCTGAATTTAGCTCTTGGTGTGTTCTAAGGGGTTGACGGAATGAAATCGCTGGAGCATTTAAATTTTAAAAGGCCGTATTTATTTTCATTTTCCGCTCCACCCCTTCAGTGGAGTGGATGATGGCTTAAACGGGGCATTATTTTTCGTACGTGACCTGTGGTTAGAGGCATTGTTTCTTGTTAGTAAGACATATGGCTTAATAAATTATGTTCTTGGGCATAATTTGCAAGCTAGCATGCAGCACACGCTATATCTTCCATTTAACCTAAATATAAATGATTTTAATCTGTATTTTTGTGCGTCCTCTATAAAGCACCATTTATGAGTAGTGCGCATGCGCACAAATGCCTAAGGGGACTTTCGGAGTATGACGTAAGAGGGCACCTGTGCTAAATCAAACATAAAATACAGCGAAATGACAAGGAACAAAAAATATTAAACGAGTGATTGGGTGCTATGTTCAATACAGTTGCATTTTTTGAGAATTTTAATCAGTTAAATAGCAGAAGTTATTAGTTGGTCATTAAAAACGGCCGTGCTTTGTTGAACTATGTGGCTCAAGAGACCATATTCATGAAACAGTCTTTACTAGCTAATTCGTTTCCATAAAAACGCAGCACAAATAAGCAAGCATTTTAACGTTTCCAATACACTAATCTACTATTACTGTTCAATCGCTGGAGTGTTTTTTTTTTTAAATGGCTTTATGTAGTTTTGTGAACACGGACGAAGAAACGCCAGCCCTGAAGCTCATCCGTAAACCATATAAAAGCAGCTCATATGCGCTTAATATAGCTCTTTAAAATGATATTATGTTTACATTGCGTACAGTCGCTGGAGTGTTTTTATTTAAATGCTTTTAAAAGAGGCTCAGTGATGTAGTTCGCAGACCGAGAGCTTGGAGCCTTGACTGTCATGTCAGTACAACAGAAAACACTGGCTGAAGGCAGCCCTCTCCGTTTTAAATGAAACTACTCGCAAACACCTGAATTTAGCTCTTGGTGTGTTCTAAGGGGTTGACGGAATGAAATCGCTGGAGCATTTAAATTTTAAAAGGCCATATTTATTTTCATTTTCCGCTCCACCCCTTCAGTGGAGTGGATGATGGCTTAAACGGGGCATTATTTTTCGTACGTGACCTGTGGTTAGAGGCATTGTTTCTTGTTAGTAAGACATATGGCTTAATAAATTATGTTCTTGGGCATAATGTGCAAGCTAACATGCAGCACAAGCTATATCTTCCATTTAACCTAAATATAAATGATTTTAATCTGTATTTTTGTGCGTCCTCTATAAAGCACCATTTATGAGTAGTGCGCATGCGCACAAATGCCTAAGGGGACTTTCGGAGTATGACGTAAGAGGGCACCTGTGCTAAATCAAACATAAAATACAGCGAAATGACAGGGAACAAAAAATATTAAACGAGTGATTGGGTGCTATGTTCAATACAGTTGCATTTTTTGAGAACTCTAATCAGTTAAATAGCAGAAGTTATTAGTTGGTCATTAAAAACGGCCGTGCTTTGTTGAACTATGTGGCTCAAACGATGAGACCATATTCATGAAACAGTCTTTACTAGCTAATTCGTTTCCACAAAAACGCAGCACAAATAAGCAAGCATTTTAACGTTTCCAATACACTAATCTACTATTACTGTTCAATCGCTGGAGTGTTTTTATTTTTTAAATGCCTTTAAAATATGTAGTTTTGTGAACACGGACGAAGAAACGCCAGCCCTGAAGCTTATCCGTAAACCATATAAAAGCAGCTCATATGCGCTTAATATAGCTCTTTAAAATGATATTATGTTTACATTGCGTACAGTCGCTGGAGTGTTTTTATTTAAATGCTTTTAAAAGAGGCTCAGTGATGTAGTTCGCAGACCGAGAGCTCGGAGCCTTGACTCTCATGTCAGTACAACAGAAAACACTGGCTGAAGGCAGCCCTCTCCGTTTTAAATGAAACTACTCGCAAACACCTGAATTTAGCTCTTGGTGTGTTCTAAGGGGTTGACGGAATGAAATCGCTGGAGCATTTCAATTTTAAAAGGCCGTATTTATTTTCATTTTCCGCTCCACCCCTTCAGTGGAGTGGATGATGGCTTAAACGGGGCATTATTTTTCGTACGTGACCTGTGGTTAGAGGCATTGTTTCTTGTTAGTAAGACATATGGCTTAATAAATTATGTTCTTGGGCATAATTTGCAAGCTAACATGCAGCACAAGCTATATCTTCCATTTAACCTAAATATAAATGATTTTAATCTGTATTTTTGTGCGTCCTCTATAAAGCACCATTTATGAGTAGTGCGCATGCGCACAAATGCCTAAGAGGACTTTCGGAGTATGACGTAAGAGGGCACCTGTGCTAAATCAAACATAAAATACAGCGAAATGACAGGGAACAAAAAATATTAAACGAGTCATTGGGTGCTATGTTCAATACAGTTGCATTTTTTGAGAACTCTAATCAGTTAAATAGCAGAAGTTATTAGTTGGTCATTAAAAACGGCCGTGCTTTGTTGAACTATGTGGCTCAAACGATGAGACCATATTCATGAAACAGTCTTTACTAGCTAATTCGTTTCCACAAAAACGCAGCACAAATAAGCAAGCATTTTAACGTTTCCAATACACTAATCTACTATTACTGTTCAATCGCTGGAGTGTTTTTATTTTTTAAATGCCTTTAAAATATGTAGTTTTGTGAACACGGACGAAGAAACGCCAGCCCTGAAGCTTATCCGTAAACCATATAAAAGCAGCTCATATGCGCTTAATATAGCTCTTTAAAATGATATTATGTTTACATTGCGTACAGTCGCTGGAGTGTTTTTATTTAAATGCTTTTAAAAGAGGCTCAGTGATGTAGTTCGCAGACCGAGAGCTCGGAGCCTTGACTCTCATGTCAGTACAACAGAAAACACTGGCTGAAGGCAGCCCTCTCCGTTTTAAATGAAACTACTCGCAAACACCTGAATTTAGCTCTTGGTGTGTTCTAAGGGGTTGACGGAATGAAATCGCTGGAGCATTTCAATTTTAAAAGGCCGTATTTATTTTCATTTTCCGCTCCACCCCTTCAGTGGAGTGGATGATGGCTTAAACGGGGCATTATTTTTCGTACGTGACCTGTGGTTAGAGGCATTGTTTCTTGTTAGTAAGACATATGGCTTAATAAATTATGTTCTTGGGCATAATTTGCAAGCTAACATGCAGCACAAGCTATATCTTCCATTTAACCTAAATATAAATGATTTTAATCTGTATTTTTGTGCGTCCTCTATAAAGCACCATTTATGAGTAGTGCGCATGCGCACAAATGCCTAAGAGGACTTTCGGAGTATGACGTAAGAGGGCACCTGTGCTAAATCAAACATAAAATACAGCGAAATGACAGGGAACAAAAAATATTAAACGAGTGATTGGGTGCTATGTTCAATACAGTTGCATTTTTTGAGAACTCTAATCAGTTAAATAGCAGAAGTTATTAGTTGGTCATTAAAAACGGCCGTGCTTTGTTGAACTATGTGGCTCAAACGATGAGACCATATTCATGAAACAGTCTTTACTAGCTAATTCGTTTCCACAAAAACGCAGCACAAATAAGCAAGCATTTTAACGTTTCCAATACACTAATCTACTATTACTGTTCAATCGCTGGAGTGTTTTTATTTTTTAAATGCCTTTAAAATATGTAGTTTTGTGAACACGGACGAAGAAACGCCAGCCCTGAAGCTCATCCGTAAACCATATAAAAGCAGCTCATATGCGCTTAATATAGCTCTTTAAAATGATATTATGTTTACATTGCGTACAGTCGCTGGAGTGTTTTTATTTAAATGCTTTTAAAAGAGGCTCAGTGATGTAGTTCGCAGACCGAGAGCTCGGAGCCTTGACTCTCATGTCAGTACAACAGAAAACACTGGCTGAAGGCAGCCCTCTCCGTTTTAAATGAAACTACTCGCAAACACCTGAATTTAGCTCTTGGTGTGTTCTAAGGGGTTGACGGAATGAAATCGCTGGAGCATTTCAATTTTAAAAGGCCGTATTTATTTTCATTTTCCGCTCCACCCCTTCAGTGGAGTGGATGATGGCTTAAACGGGGCATTATTTTTCGTACGTGACCTGTGGTTAGAGGCATTGTTTCTTGTTAGTAAGACATATGGCTTAATAAATTATGTTCTTGGGCATAATTTGCAAGCTAACATGCAGCACAAGCTATATCTTCCATTTAACCTAAATATAAATGATTTTAATCTGTATTTTTGTGCGTCCTCTATAAAGCACCATTTATGAGTAGTGCGCATGCGCACAAATGCCTAAGGGGACTTTCGGAGTATGACGTAAGAGGGCACCTGTGCTAAATCAAACATAAAATACAGCGAAATGACAGGGAACAAAAAATATTAAACGAGTGATTGGGTGCTATGTTCAATACAGTTGCATTTTTTGAGAACTCTAATCAGTTAAATAGCAGAAGTTATTAGTTGGTCATTAAAAACGGCCGTGCTTTGTTGAACTATGTGGCTCAAGAGACCATATTCATGAAACAGTCTTTACTAGCTAATTCGTTTCCACAAAAACGCAGCACAAATAAGCAAGCATTTTAACGTTTCCAATACACTAATCTACTATTACTGTTCAATCGCTGGAGTGTTTTTTTTAAAATGGCTTTATGTAGTTTTGTGAACACGGACGAAGAAACGCCAGCCCTGAAGCTCATCCGTAAACCATATAAAAGCAGCTCATATGCGCTTAATATAGCTCTTTAAAATGATATTATGTTTACATTGCGTACAGTCGCTGGAGTGTTTTTATTTAAATGCTTTTAAAAGAGGCTCAGTGATGTAGTTCGCAGACCGAGAGCTCGGAGCCTTGACTCTCGTGTCAGTACAACAGAAAACACTGGCTGAAGGCAGCCCTCTCCGTTTTAAATGAAACTACTCGCAAACACCTGAATTTAGCTCTTGGTGTGTTCTAAGGGGTTGACGGAATGAAATCGCTGGAGCATTTAAATTTTAAAAGGCCGTATTTATTTTCATTTTCCGCTCCACCCCCTTCAGTGGAGTGGATGATGGCTTAAACGGGGCATTATTTTTCGTACGTGACCTGTGGTTAGAGGCATTGTTTCTTGTTAGTAAGACATATGGCTTAATAAATTATGTTCTTGGGCATAATTTGCAAGCTAACATGCAGCACAAGCTATATCTTCCATTTAACCTAAATATAAATGATTTTAATCTGTATTTTTGTGCGTCCTCTATAAAGCACCATTTATGAGTAGTGCGCATGCGCACAAATGCCTAAGGGGACTTTCGGAGTATGACGTAAGAGGGCACCTGTGCTAAATCAAACATAAAATACAGCGAAATGACAGGGAACAAAAAATATTAAACGAGTGATTGGGTGCTATGTTCAATACAGTTGCATTTTTTGAGAACTCTAATCAGTTAAATAGCAGAAGTTATTAGTTGGTCATTAAAAACGGCCGTGCTTTGTTGAACTATGTGGCTCAAACGATGAGACCATATTCATGAAACAGTCTTTACTAGCTAATTCGTTTCCACAAAAACGCAGCACAAATAAGCAAGCATTTTAACGTTTTCAATACACTAATCTACTATTACTGTTCAATCGCTGGAGTGTTTTTATTTTTTAAATGCCTTTAAAATATGTAGTTTTGTGAACACGGACGAAGAAACGCCAGCCCTGAAGCTCATCCGTAAACCATATAAAAGCAGCTCATATGCGCTTAATATAGCTCTTTAAAATGATATTATGTTTACATTGCGTACAGTCGCTGGAGTGTTTTTATTTAAATGCTTTTAAAAGAGGCTCAGTGATGTAGTTCGCAGACCGAGAGCTCGGAGCCTTGACTCTCATGTCAGTAACAACAGAAAACACTGGCTGAAGGCAGCCCTCTCCGTTTTAAATGAAACTACTCGCAAACACCTGAATTTAGCTCTTGGTGTGTTCTAAGGGGTTGACGGAATGAAATCGCTGGAGCATTTAAATTTTAAAAGGCCGTATTTATTTTCATTTTCCGCTCCACCCCTTCAGTGGAGTGGATGATGGCTTAAACGGGGCATTATTTTTCGTACGTGACCTGTGGTTAGAGGCATTGTTTCTTGTTAGTAAGACATATGGCTTAATAAATTATGTTCTTGGGCATAATTTGCAAGCTAACATGCAGCACACGCTATATCTTCCATTTAACCTAAATATAAATGATTTTAATCTGTATTTTTGTGCGTCCTCTATAAAGCACCATTTATGAGTAGTGCGCATGCGCACAAATGCCTAAGGGGACTTTCGGAGTATGACGTAAGAGGGCACCTGTGCTAAATCAAACATAAAATACAGCGAAATGACAAGGAACAAAAAATATTAAACGAGTGATTGGGTGCTATGTTCAATACAGTTGCATTTTTTGAGAATTTTAATCAGTTAAATAGCAGAAGTTATTAGTTGGTCATTAAAAACGGCCGTGCTTTGTTGAACTATGTGGCTCAAGAGACCATATTCATGAAACAGTCTTTACTAGCTAATTCGTTTCCATAAAAACGCAGCACAAATAAGCAAGCATTTTAACGTTTCCAATACACTAATCTACTATTACTGTTCAATCGCTGGAGTGTTTTTTTTTTTAAATGGCTTTATGTAGTTTTGTGAACACGGACGAAGAAACGCCAGCCCTGAAGCTCATCCGTAAACCATATAAAAGCAGCTCATATGCGCTTAATATAGCTCTTTAAAATGATATTATGTTTACATTGCGTACAGTCGCTGGAGTGTTTTTATTTAAATGCTTTTAAAAGAGGCTCAGTGATGTAGTTCGCAGACCGAGAGCTCGGAGCCTTGACTGTCATGTCAGTACAACAGAAAACACTGGCTGAAGGCAGCCCTCTCCGTTTTAAATGAAACTACTCGCAAACACCTGAATTTAGCTCTTGGTGTGTTCTAAGGGGTTGACGGAATGAAATCGCTGGAGCATTTAAATTTTAAAAGGCCATATTTATTTTCATTTTCCGCTCCACCCCTTCAGTGGAGTGGATGATGGCTTAAACGGGGCATTATTTTTCGTACGTGACCTGTGGTTAGAGGCATTGTTTCTTGTTAGTAAGACATATGGCTTAATAAATTATGTTCTTGGGCATAATGTGCAAGCTAACATGCAGCACAAGCTATATCTTCCATTTAACCTAAATATAAATGATTTTAATCTGTATTTTTGTGCGTCCTCTATAAAGCACCATTTATGAGTAGTGCGCATGCGCACAAATGCCTAAGGGGACTTTCGGAGTATGACGTAAGAGGGCACCTGTGCTAAATCAAACATAAAATACAGCGAAATGACAGGGAACAAAAAATATTAAACGAGTGATTGGGTGCTATGTTCAATACAGTTGCATTTTTTGAGAACTCTAATCAGTTAAATAGCAGAAGTTATTAGTTGGTCATTAAAAACGGCCGTGCTTTGTTGAACTATGTGGCTCAAACGATGAGACCATATTCATGAAACAGTCTTTACTAGCTAATTCGTTTCCACAAAAACGCAGCACAAATAAGCAAGCATTTTAACGTTTCCAATACACTAATCTACTATTACTGTTCAATCGCTGGAGTGTTTTTATTTTTTAAATGCCTTTAAAATATGTAGTTTTGTGAACACGGACGAAGAAACGCCAGCCCTGAAGCTTATCCGTAAACCATATAAAAGCAGCTCATATGCGCTTAATATAGCTCTTTAAAATGATATTATGTTTACATTGCGTACAGTCGCTGGAGTGTTTTTATTTAAATGCTTTTAAAAGAGGCTCAGTGATGTAGTTCGCAGACCGAGAGCTCGGAGCCTTGACTCTCATGTCAGTACAACAGAAAACACTGGCTGAAGGCAGCCCTCTCCGTTTTAAATGAAACTACTCGCAAACACCTGAATTTAGCTCTTGGTGTGTTCTAAGGGGTTGACGGAATGAAATCGCTGGAGCATTTCAATTTTAAAAGGCCGTATTTATTTTCATTTTCCGCTCCACCCCTTCAGTGGAGTGGATGATGGCTTAAACGGGGCATTATTTTTCGTACGTGACCTGTGGTTAGAGGCATTGTTTCTTGTTAGTAAGACATATGGCTTAATAAATTATGTTCTTGGGCATAATTTGCAAGCTAACATGCAGCACAAGCTATATCTTCCATTTAACCTAAATATAAATGATTTTAATCTGTATTTTTGTGCGTCCTCTATAAAGCACCATTTATGAGTAGTGCGCATGCGCACAAATGCCTAAGAGGACTTTCGGAGTATGACGTAAGAGGGCACCTGTGCTAAATCAAACATAAAATACAGCGAAATGACAGGGAACAAAAAATATTAAACGAGTCATTGGGTGCTATGTTCAATACAGTTGCATTTTTTGAGAACTCTAATCAGTTAAATAGCAGAAGTTATTAGTTGGTCATTAAAAACGGCCGTGCTTTGTTGAACTATGTGGCTCAAACGATGAGACCATATTCATGAAACAGTCTTTACTAGCTAATTCGTTTCCACAAAAACGCAGCACAAATAAGCAAGCATTTTAACGTTTCCAATACACTAATCTACTATTACTGTTCAATCGCTGGAGTGTTTTTATTTTTTAAATGCCTTTAAAATATGTAGTTTTGTGAACACGGACGAAGAAACGCCAGCCCTGAAGCTTATCCGTAAACCATATAAAATCAGCTCATATGCGCTTAATATAGCTCTTTAAAATGATATTATGTTTACATTGCGTACAGTCGCTGGAGTGTTTTTATTTAAATGCTTTTAAAAGAGGCTCAGTGATGTAGTTCGCAGACCGAGAGCTCGGAGCCTTGACTCTCATGTCAGTACAACAGAAAACACTGGCTGAAGGCAGCCCTCTCCGTTTTAAATGAAACTACTCGCAAACACCTGAATTTAGCTCTTGGTGTGTTCTAAGGGGTTGACGGAATGAAATCGCTGGAGCATTTCAATTTTAAAAGGCCGTATTTATTTTCATTTTCCGCTCCACCCCTTCAGTGGAGTGGATGATGGCTTAAACGGGGCATTATTTTTCGTACGTGACCTGTGGTTAGAGGCATTGTTTCTTGTTAGTAAGACATATGGCTTAATAAATTATGTTCTTGGGCATAATTTGCAAGCTAACATGCAGCACAAGCTATATCTTCCATTTAACCTAAATATAAATGATTTTAATCTGTATTTTTGTGCGTCCTCTATAAAGCACCATTTATGAGTAGTGCGCATGCGCACAAATGCCTAAGAGGACTTTCGGAGTATGACGTAAGAGGGCACCTGTGCTAAATCAAACATAAAATACAGCGAAATGACAGGGAACAAAAAATATTAAACGAGTGATTGGGTGCTATGTTCAATACAGTTGCATTTTTTGAGAACTCTAATCAGTTAAATAGCAGAAGTTATTAGTTGGTCATTAAAAACGGCCGTGCTTTGTTGAACTATGTGGCTCAAACGATGAGACCATATTCATGAAACAGTCTTTACTAGCTAATTCGTTTCCACAAAAACGCAGCACAAATAAGCAAGCATTTTAACGTTTCCAATACACTAATCTACTATTACTGTTCAATCGCTGGAGTGTTTTTATTTTTTAAATGCCTTTAAAATATGTAGTTTTGTGAACACGGACGAAGAAACGCCAGCCCTGAAGCTCATCCGTAAACCATATAAAAGCAGCTCATATGCGCTTAATATAGCTCTTTAAAATGATATTATGTTTACATTGCGTACAGTCGCTGGAGTGTTTTTATTTAAATGCTTTTAAAAGAGGCTCAGTGATGTAGTTCGCAGACCGAGAGCTCGGAGCCTTGACTCTCATGTCAGTACAACAGAAAACACTGGCTGAAGGCAGCCCTCTCCGTTTTAAATGAAACTACTCGCAAACACCTGAATTTAGCTCTTGGTGTGTTCTAAGGGGTTGACGGAATGAAATCGCTGGAGCATTTCAATTTTAAAAGGCCGTATTTATTTTCATTTTCCGCTCCACCCCTTCAGTGGAGTGGATGATGGCTTAAACGGGGCATTATTTTTCGTACGTGACCTGTGGTTAGAGGCATTGTTTCTTGTTAGTAAGACATATGGCTTAATAAATTATGTTCTTGGGCATAATTTGCAAGCTAACATGCAGCACAAGCTATATCTTCCATTTAACCTAAATATAAATGATTTTAATCTGTATTTTTGTGCGTCCTCTATAAAGCACCATTTATGAGTAGTGCGCATGCGCACAAATGCCTAAGGGGACTTTCGGAGTATGACGTAAGAGGGCACCTGTGCTAAATCAAACATAAAATACAGCGAAATGACAGGGAACAAAAAATATTAAACGAGTGATTGGGTGCTATGTTCAATACAGTTGCATTTTTTGAGAACTCTAATCAGTTAAATAGCAGAAGTTATTAGTTGGTCATTAAAAACGGCCGTGCTTTGTTGAACTATGTGGCTCAAACGATGAGACCATATTCATGAAACAGTCTTTACTAGCTAATTCGTTTCCACAAAAACGCAGCACAAATAAGCAAGCATTTTAACGTTTCCAATACACTAATCTACTATTACTGTTCAATCGCTGGAGTGTTTTTATTTTTTAAATGGCTTTATGTAGTTTTGTGAACACGGACGAAGAAACGCCAGCCCTGAAGCTCATCCGTAAACCATATAAAAGCAGCTCATATGCGCTTAATATAGCTCTTTAAAATGATATTATGTTTACATTGCGTACTGTACAGTCGCTGGAGTGTTTTTATTTAAATGCTTTTAAAAGAGGCTCAGTGATGTAGTTCGCAGACCGAGAGCTCGGAGCCTTGACTCTCATGTCAGTACAACAGAAAACACTGGCTGAAGGCAGCCCTCTCCGTTTTAAATGAAACTACTCGCAAACACCTGGATTTAGCTCTTGGTGTGTTCTAAGGGGTTGACGGAATGAAATCGCTGGAGCATTTAAATTTTAAAAGGCCGTATTTATTTTCATTTTCCGCTCCACCCCTTCAGTGGAGTGGATGATGGCTTAAACGGGGCATTATTTTTCGTACGTGACCTGTGGTTAGAGGCATTGTTTCTTGTTAGTAAGACATATGGCTTAATAAATTATGTTCTTGGGCATAATTTGCAAGCTAACATGCAGCACAAGCTATATCTTCCATTTAACCTAAATATAAATGATTTTAATCTGTATTTTTGTGCGTCCTCTATAAAGCACCATTTATGAGTAGTGCGCACGCGCACAAATGCCTAAGGGGACTTTCGGAGTATGACGTAAGAGGGCACCTGTGCTAAATCAAACATAAAATACAGCGAAATGACAGGGAACAAAAAATATTAAACGAGTGATTGGGTGCTATGTTCAATACAGTTGCATTTTTTGAGAACTCTAATCAGTTAAATAGCAGAAGTTATTAGTTGGTCATTAAAAACGGCCGTGCTTTGTTGAACTATGTGGCTCAAACGATGAGACCATATTCATGAAACAGTCTTTACTAGCTAATTCGTTTCCACAAAAACGCAGCACAAATAAGCAAGCATTTTAACGTTTTCAATACACTAATCTACTATTACTGTTCAATCGCTGGAGTGTTTTTATTTTTTAAATGCCTTTAAAATATGTAGTTTTGTGAACACGGACGAAGAAACGCCAGCCCTGAAGCTCATCCGTAAACCATATAAAAGCAGCTCATATGCGCTTAATATAGCTCTTTAAAATGATATTATGTTTACATTGCGTACAGTCGCTGGAGTGTTTTTATTTAAATGCTTTTAAAAGAGGCTCAGTGATGTAGTTCGCAGACCGAGAGCTCGGAGCCTTGACTCTCATGTCAGTACAACAGAAAACACTGGCTGAAGGCAGCCCTCTCCGTTTTAAATGAAACTACTCGCAAACACCTGGATTTAGCTCTTGGTGTGTTCTAAGGGGTTGACGGAATGAAATCGCTGGAGCATTTAAATTTTAAAAGGCCGTATTTATTTTCATTTTCCGCTCCACCCCTTCAGTGGAGTGGATGATGGCTTAAACGGGGCATTATTTTTCGTACGTGACCTGTGGTTAGAGGCATTGTTTCTTGTTAGTTAGACATATGGCTTAATAAATTATGTTCTTGGGCATAATTTGCAAGCTAACATGCAGCACAAGCTATATCTTCCATTTAACCTAAATATAAATGATTTTAATCTGTATTTTTGTGCGTCCTCTATAAAGCACCATTTATGAGTAGTGCGCACGCGCACAAATGCCTAAGGGGACTTTCGGAGTATGACGTAAGAGGGCACCTGTGCTAAATCAAACATAAAATACAGCGAAATGACAGGGAACAAAAACTATTAAACGAGTGATTGGGTGCTATGTTCAATACAGTTGCATTTTTTGAGAACTCTAATCAGTTAAATAGCAGAAGTTATTAGTTGGTCATTAAAAACGGCCGTGCTTTGTTGAACTATGTGGCTCAAACGATGAGACCATATTCATGAAACAGTCTTTACTAGCTAATTCGTTTCCACAAAAACGCAGCACAAATAAGCAAGCATTTTAACGTTTCCAATACACTAATCTACTATTACTGTTCAATCGCTGGAGTGTTTTTATTTTTTAAATGCCTTTATGTAGTTTTGTGAACACGGACGAAGAAACGCCAGCCCTGAAGCTCATCCGTAAACCATATAAAAGCAGCTCATATGCGCTTAATATAGCTCTTTAAAATGATATTATGTTTACATTGCGTACAGTCGCTGGAGTGTTTTTATTTAAATGCTTTTAAAAGAGGCTCAGTGATGTAGTTCGCAGACCGAGAGCTCGGAGCCTTGACTCTCATGTCAGTACAACAGAAAACACTGGCTGAAGGCAGCCCTCTCCGTTTTAAATGAAACTACTCGCAAACACCTGGATTTAGCTCTTGGTGTGTTCTAAGGGGTTGACGGAATGAAATCGCTGGAGCATTTAAATTTTAAAAGGCCGTATTTATTTTCATTTTCCGCTCCACCCCTTCAGTGGAGTGGATGATGGCTTAAACGGGGCATTATTTTTCGTACGTGACCTGTGGTTAGAGGCATTGTTTCTTGTTAGTAAGACATATGGCTTAATAAATTATGTTCTTGGGCATAATTTGCAAGCTAACATGCAGCACAAGCTATATCTTCCATTTAACCTAAATATAAATGATTTTAATCTGTATTTTTGTGCGTCCTCTATAAAGCACCATTTATGAGTAGTGCGCACGCGCACAAATGCCTAAGGGGACTTTCGGAGTATGACGTAAGAGGGCACCTGTGCTAAATCAAACATAAAATACAGCGAAATGACAGGGAACAAAAAATATTAAACGAGTGATTGGGTGCTATGTTCAATACAGTTGCATTTTTTGAGAACTCTAATCAGTTAAATAGCAGAAGTTATTAGTTGGTCATTAAAAACGGCCGTGCTTTGTTGAACTATGTGGCTCAAACGATGAGACCATATTCATGAAACAGTCTTTACTAGCTAATTCGTTTCCACAAAAACGCAGCACAAATAAGCAAGCATTTTAACGTTTTCAATACACTAATCTACTATTACTGTTCAATCGCTGGAGTGTTTTTATTTTTTAAATGCCTTTAAAATATGTAGTTTTGTGAACACGGACGAAGAAACGCCAGCCCTGAAGCTCATCCGTAAACCATATAAAAGCAGCTCATATGCGCTTAATATAGCTCTTTAAAATGATATTATGTTTACATTGCGTACAGTCGCTGGAGTGTTTTTATTTAAATGCTTTTAAAAGAGGCTCAGTGATGTAGTTCGCAGACCGAGAGCTCGGAGCCTTGACTCTCATGTCAGTACAACAGAAAACACTGGCTGAAGGCAGCCCTCTCCGTTTTAAATGAAACTACTCGCAAACACCTGGATTTAGCTCTTGGTGTGTTCTAAGGGGTTGACGGAATGAAATCGCTGGAGCATTTAAATTTTAAAAGGCCGTATTTATTTTCATTTTCCGCTCCACCCCTTCAGTGGAGTGGATGATGGCTTAAACGGGGCATTATTTTTCGTACGTGACCTGTGGTTAGAGGCATTGTTTCTTGTTAGTAAGACATATGGCTTAATAAATTATGTTCTTGGGCATAATTTGCAAGCTAACATGCAGCACAAGCTATATCTTCCATTTAACCTAAATATAAATGATTTTAATCTGTATTTTTGTGCGTCCTCTATAAAGCACCATTTATGAGTAGTGCGCACGCGCACAAATGCCTAAGGGGACTTTCGGAGTATGACGTAAGAGGGCACCTGTGCTAAATCAAACATAAAATACAGCGAAATGACAGGGAACAAAAACTATTAAACGAGTGATTGGGTGCTATGTTCAATACAGTTGCATTTTTTGAGAACTCTAATCAGTTAAATAGCAGAAGTTATTAGTTGGTCATTAAAAACGGCCGTGCTTTGTTGAACTATGTGGCTCAAACGATGAGACCATATTCATGAAACAGTCTTTACTAGCTAATTCGTTTCCACAAAAACGCAGCACAAATAAGCAAGCATTTTAACGTTTCCAATACACTAATCTACTATTACTGTTCAATCGCTGGAGTGTTTTTATTTTTTAAATGCCTTTATGTAGTTTTGTGAACACGGACGAAGAAACGCCAGCCCTGAAGCTCATCCGTAAACCATATAAAAGCAGCTCATATGCGCTTAATATAGCTCTTTAAAATGATATTATGTTTACATTGCGTACAGTCGCTGGAGTGTTTTTATTTAAATGCTTTTAAAAGAGGCTCAGTGATGTAGTTCGCAGACCGAGAGCTCGGAGCCTTGACTCTCATGTCAGTACAACAGAAAACACTGGCTGAAGGCAGCCCTCTCCGTTTTAAATGAAACTACTCGCAAACACCTGGATTTAGCTCTTGGTGTGTTCTAAGGGGTTGACGGAATGAAATCGCTGGAGCATTTAAATTTTAAAAGGCCGTATTTATTTTCATTTTCCGCTCCACCCCTTCAGTGGAGTGGATGATGGCTTAAACGGGGCATTATTTTTCGTACGTGACCTGTGGTTAGAGGCATTGTTTCTTGTTAGTAAGACATATGGCTTAATAAATTATGTTCTTGGGCATAATTTGCAAGCTAACATGCAGCACAAGCTATATCTTACATTTAACCTAAATATAAATGATTTTAATCTGTATTTTTGTGCGTCCTCTATAAAGCACCATTTATGAGTAGTGCGCACGCGCACAAATGCCTAAGGGGACTTTCGGAGTATGATGTAAGAGGGCACCTGTGCTAAATCAAACATAAAATACAGCGAAATGACAGGGAACAAAAAATATTAAACGAGTGATTGGGTGCTATGTTCAATACAGTTGCATTTTTTGAGAACTCTAATCAGTTAAATAGCAGAAGTTATTAGTTGGTCATTAAAAACGGCCGTGCTTTGTTGAACTATGTGGCTCAAACGATGAGACCATATTCATGAAACAGTCTTTACTAGCTAATTCGTTTCCACAAAAACGCAGCACAAATAAGCAAGAATTTTAACGTTTTCAATACACTAATCTACTATTACTGTTCAATCGCTGGAGTGTTTTTATTTTTTAAATGCCTTTAAAATATGTAGTTTTGTGAACACGGATGAAGAAACGCCAGCCCTGAAGCTCATCCGTAAACCATATAAAAGCAGCTCATATGCGTTTAATATAGCTCTTTAAAATGATATTATGTTTACATTGCGTACAGTCGCTGGAGTGTTTTTATTTAAATGCTTTTAAAAGAGGCTCAGTGATGTAGTTCGCAGACCGAGAGCTCGGAGCCTTGACTCTCATGTCAGTACAACAGAAAACACTGGCTGAAGGCAGCCCTCTCCGTTTTAAATGAAACTACTCGCAAACACCTGAATTTAGCTCTTGGTGTGTTCTAAGGGGTTGACGGAATGAAATCGCTGGAGCATTTAAATTTTAAAAGGCCGTATTTATTTTCATTTTCCGCTCCAACCCTTCAGTGGAGTGGATGATGGCTTAAACGGGGCATTATTTTTCGTACGTGACCTGTGGTTAGAGGCATTGTTTCTTGTTAGTAAGACATATGGCTTAATAAATTATGTTCTTGGGCATAATTTGCAAGCTAACATGCAGCACACGCTATATCTTCCATTTAACCTAAATATAAATGATTTTAATCTGTATTTTTGTGCGTCCTCTATAAAGCACCATTTATGAGTAGTGCGCATGCGCACAAATGCCTAAGGGGACTTTCGGAGTATGACGTAAGAGGGCACCTGTGCTAAATCAAACATAAAATACAGCGAAATGACAAGGAACAAAAAATATTAAACGAGTGATTGGGTGCTATGTTCAATACAGTTGCATTTTTTGAGAACTCTAATCAGTTAAATAGCAGAAGTTATTAGTTGGTCATTAAAAACGGCCGTGCTTTGTTGAACTATGTGGCTCAAGAGACCATATTCATGAAACAGTCTTTACTAGCTAATTCGTTTCCACAAAAACGCAGCACAAATAAGCAAGCATTTTAACGTTTCCAATACACTAATCTACTATTACTGTTCAATCGCTGGAGTGTTTTTTTTTTTAAATGGCTTTATGTAGTTTTGTGAACACGGACGAAGAAACGCCAGCCCTGAAGCTCATCCGTAAACCATATAAAAGCAGCTCATATGCGCTTAATATAGCTCTTTAAAATGATATTATGTTTACATTGCGTACAGTCGCTGGAGTGTTTTTATTTAAATGCTTTTAAAAGAGGCTCAGTGATGTAGTTCGCAGACCGAGAGCTCGGAGCCTTGACTCTCAAGTCAGTACAACAGAAAACACTGGCTGAAGGCAGCCCTCTCCGTTTTAAATGAAACTACTCGCAAACACCTGGATTTAGCTCTTGGTGTGTTCTAAGGGGTTGACAGAATGAAATCGCTGGAGCATTTAAATTTTAAAAGGCCGTATTTATTTTCATTTTCCGCTCCACCCCTTCAGTGGAGTGGATGATGGCTTAAACGGGGCATTATTTTTCGTACGTGACCTGTGGTTAGAGGCATTGTTTCTTGTTAGTAAGACATATGGCTTAATAAATTATGTTCTTGGGCATAATTTGCAAGCTAACATGCAGCACAAGCTATATCTTCCATTTAACCTAAATATAAATGATTTTAATCTGTATTTTTGTGCGTCCTCTATAAAGCACCATTTATGAGTAGTGCGCACGCGCACAAATGCCTAAGGGGACTTTCGGAGTATGACGTAAGAGGGCACCTGTGCTAAATCAAACATAAAATACAGCGAAATGACAGGGAACAAAAAATATTAAACGAGTGATTGGGTGCTATGTTCAATACAGTTGCATTTTTTGAGAACTCTAATCAGTTAAATAGCAGAAGTTATTAGTTGGTCATTAAAAACGGCCGTGCTTTGTTGAACTATGTGGCTCAAACGATGAGACCATATTCATGAAACAGTCTTTACTAGCTAATTCGTTTCCACAAAAACGCAGCACAAATAAGCAAGCATTTTAACGTTTTCAATACACTAATCTACTATTACTGTTCAATCGCTGGAGTGTTTTTATTTTTTAAATGCCTTTAAAATATGTAGTTTTGTGAACACGGACGAAGAAACGCCAGCCCTGAAGCTCATCCGTAAACCATATAAAAGCAGCTCATATGCGCTTAATATAGCTCTTTAAAATGATATTATGTTTACATTGCGTACAGTCGCTGGAGTGTTTTTATTTAAATGCTTTTAAAAGAGGCTCAGTGATGTAGTTCGCAGACCGAGAGCTCGGAGCCTTGACTCTCATGTCAGTACAACAGAAAACACTGGCTGAAGGCAGCCCTCTCCGTTTTAAATGAAACTACTCGCAAACACCTGGATTTAGCTCTTGGTGTGTTCTAAGGCGTTGACGGAATGAAATCGCTGGAGCATTTAAATTTTAAAAGGCCGTATTTATTTTCATTTTCCGCTCCACCCCTTCAGTGGAGTGGATGATGGCTTAAACGGGGCATTATTTTTCGTACGTGACCTGTGGTTAGAGGCATTGTTTCTTGTCAGTAAGACATATGGCTTAATAAATTATGTTCTTGGGCATAATTTGCAAGCTAACATGCAGCACAAGCTATATCTTCCATTTAACCTAAATATAAATGATTTTAATCTGTATTTTTGTGCGTCCTCTATAAAGCACCATTTATGAGTAGTGCGCATGCGCACAAATGCCTAAGGGGACTTTCGGAGTATGACGTAAGAGGGCACCTGTGCTAAATCAAACTTAAAATACAGCGAAATGACAGGGAACAAAAAATATTAAACGAGTGATTGGGTGCTATGTTCAATACAGTTGCATTTTTTGAGAACTCTAATCAGTTAAATAGCAGAAGTTATTAGTTGGTCATTAAAAACGGCCGTGCTTTGTTGAACTATGTGGCTCAAGAGACCATATTCATGAAACAGTCTTTACTAGCTAATTCGTTTCCACAAAAACGCAGCACAAATAAGCAAGCATTTTAACGTTTCCAATACACTAATCTACTATTACTGTTCAATCGCTGGAGTGTTTTTTTTAAAATGGCTTTATGTAGTTTTGTGAACACGGACGAAGAAACGCCAGCCCTGAAGCTCATCCGTAAACCATATAAAAGCAGCTCATATGCGCTTAATATAGCTCTTTAAAATGATATTATGTTTACATTGCGTACAGTCGCTGGAGTGTTTTTATTTAAATGCTTTTAAAAGAGGCTCAGTGATGTAGTTCGCAGACCGAGAGCTCGGAGCCTTGACTCTCAAGTCAGTACAACAGAAAACACTGGCTGAAGGCAGCCCTCTCCGTTTTAAATGAAACTACTCGCAAACACCTGGATTTAGCTCTTGGTGTGTTCTAAGGGGTTGACGGAATGAAATCGCTGGAGCATTTAAATTTTAAAAGGCCGTATTTATTTTCATTTTCCGCTCCACCCCTTCAGTGGAGTGGATGATGGCTTAAACGGGGCATTATTTTTCGTACGTGACCTGTGGTTAGAGGCATTGTTTCTTGTTAGTAAGACATATGGCTTAATAAATTATGTTCTTGGGCATAATTTGCAAGCTAACATGCAGCACAAGCTATATCTTCCATTTAACCTAAATATAAATGATTTTAATCTGTATTTTTGTGCGTCCTCTATAAAGCACCATTTATGAGTAGTGCGCACGCGCACAAATGCCTAAGGGGACTTTCGGAGTATGACGTAAGAGGGCACCTGTGCTAAATCAAACATAAAATACAGCGAAATGACAGGGAACAAAAAATATTAAACGAGTGATTGGGTGCTATGTTCAATACAGTTGCATTTTTTGAGAACTCTAATCAGTTAAATAGCAGAAGTTATTAGTTGGTCATTAAAAACGGCCGTGCTTTGTTGAACTATGTGGCTCAAACGATGAGACCATATTCATGAAACAGTCTTTACTAGCTAATTCGTTTCCACAAAAACGCAGCACAAATAAGCAAGCATTTTAACGTTTTCAATACACTAATCTACTATTACTGTTCAATCGCTGGAGTGTTTTTATTTTTTAAATGCCTTTAAAATATGTAGTTTTGTGAACACGGACGAAGAAACGCCAGCCCTGAAGCTCATCCGTAAACCATATAAAAGCAGCTCATATGCGCTTAATATAGCTCTTTAAAATGATATTATGTTTACATTGCGTACAGTCGCTGGAGTGTTTTTATTTAAATGCTTTTAAAAGAGGCTCAGTGATGTAGTTCGCAGACCGAGAGCTCGGAGCCTTGACTCTCATGTCAGTACAACAGAAAACACTGGCTGAAGGCAGCCCTCTCCGTTTTAAATGAAACTACTCGCAAACACCTGGATTTAGCTCTTGGTGTGTTCTAAGGCGTTGACGGAATGAAATCGCTGGAGCATTTAAATTTTAAAAGGCCGTATTTATTTTCATTTTCCGCTCCACCCCTTCAGTGGAGTGGATGATGGCTTAAACGGGGCATTATTTTTCGTACGTGACCTGTGGTTAGAGGCATTGTTTCTTGTCAGTAAGACATATGGCTTAATAAATTATGTTCTTGGGCATAATTTGCAAGCTAACATGCAGCACAAGCTATATCTTCCATTTAACCTAAATATAAATGATTTTAATCTGTATTTTTGTGCGTCCTCTATAAAGCACCATTTATGAGTAGTGCGCATGCGCACAAATGCCTAAGGGGACTTTCGGAGTATGACGTAAGAGGGCACCTGTGCTAAATCAAACTTAAAATACAGCGAAATGACAGGGAACAAAAAATATTAAACGAGTGATTGGGTGCTATGTTCAATACAGTTGCATTTTTTGAGAACTCTAATCAGTTAAATAGCAGAAGTTATTAGTTGGTCATTAAAAACGGCCGTGCTTTGTTGAACTATGTGGCTCAAGAGACCATATTCATGAAACAGTCTTTACTAGCTAATTCGTTTCCACAAAAACGCAGCACAAATAAGCAAGCATTTTAACGTTTCCAATACACTAATCTACTATTACTGTTCAATCGCTGGAGTGTTTTTTTTAAAATGGCTTTATGTAGTTTTGTGAACACGGACGAAGAAACGCCAGCCCTGAAGCTCATCCGTAAACCATATAAAAGCAGCTCATATGCGCTTAATATAGCTCTTTAAAATGATATTATGTTTACATTGCGTACAGTCGCTGGAGTGTTTTTATTTAAATGCTTTTAAAAGAGGCTCAGTGATGTAGTTCGCAGACCGAGAGCTCGGAGCCTTGACTCTCGTGTCAGTACAACAGAAAACACTGGCTGAAGGCAGCCCTCTCCGTTTTAAATGAAACTACTCGCAAACACCTGAATTTAGCTCTTGGTGTGTTCTAAGGGGTTGACGGAATGAAATCGCTGCAGCATTTAAATTTTAAAAGGCCGTATTTATTTTCATTTTCCGCTCCACCCCCTTCAGTGGAGTGGATGATGGCTTAAACGGGGCATTATTTTTCGTACGTGACCTGTGGTTAGAGGCATTGTTTCTTGTTAGTAAGACATATGGCTTAATAAATTATGTTCTTGGGCATAATTTGCAAGCTAACATGCAGCACAAGCTATATCTTCCATTTAACCTAAATATAAATGATTTTAATCTGTATTTTTGTGCGTCCTCTATAAAGCACCATTTATGAGTAGTGCGCATGCGCACAAATGCCTAAGGGGACTTTCGGAGTATGACGTAAGAGGGCACCTGTGCTAAATCAAACATAAAATACAGCGAAATGACAGGGAACAAAAAATATTAAACGAGTGATTGGGTGCTATGTTCAATACAGTTGCATTTTTTGAGAACTCTAATCAGTTAAATAGCAGAAGTTATTAGTTGGTCATTAAAAACGGCCGTGCTTTGTTGAACTATGTGGCTCAAACGATGAGACCATATTCATGAAACAGTCTTTACTAGCTAATTCGTTTCCACAAAAACGCAGCACAAATAAGCAAGCATTTTAACGTTTCCAATACACTAATCTACTATTACTGTTCAATCGCTGGAGTGTTTTTATTTTTTAAATGGCTTTATGTAGTTTTGTGAACACGGACGAAGAAACGCCAGCCCTGAAGCTCATCCGTAAACCATATAAAAGCAGCTCATATGCGCTTAATACAGCTCTTTAAAATGATATTATGTTTACATTGCGTACAGTCGCTGGAGTGTTTTTATTTAAATGCTTTTAAAAGAGGCTCAGTGATGTAGTTCGCAGACCGAGAGCTCGGAGCCTTGACTCTCATGTCAGTACAACAGAAAACACTGGCTGAAGGCAGCCCTCTCCGTTTTAAATGAAACTACTCGCAAACACCTGGATTTAGCTCTTGGTGTGTTCTAAGGGGTTGACGGAATGAAATCGCTGGAGCATTTAAATTTTAAAAGGCCGTATTTATTTTCATTTTCCGCTCCACCCCTTCAGTGGAGTGGATGATGGCTTAAACGGGGCATTATTTTTCGTACGTGACCTGTGGTTAGAGGCATTGTTTCTTGTTAGTAAGACATATGGCTTAATAAATTATGTTCTTGGGCATAATTTGCAAGCTAACATGCAGCACAAGCTATATCTTCCATTTAACCTAAATATAAATGATTTTAATCTGTATTTTTGTGCGTCCTCTATAAAGCACCATTTATGAGTAGTGCGCACGCGCACAAATGCCTAAGGGGACTTTCGGAGTATGACGTAAGAGGGCACCTGTGCTAAATCAAACATAAAATACAGCGAAATGACAGGGAACAAAAAATATTAAACGAGTGATTGGGTGCTATGTTCAATACAGTTGCATTTTTTGAGAACTCTAATCAGTTAAATAGCAGAAGTTATTAGTTGGTCATTAAAAACGGCCGTGCTTTGTTGAACTATGTGGCTCAAACGATGAGACCATATTCATGAAACAGTCTTTACTAGCTAATTCGTTTCCACAAAAACGCAGCACAAATAAGCAAGCATTTTAACGTTTTCAATACACTAATCTACTATTACTGTTCAATCGCTGGAGTGTTTTTATTTTTTAAATGCCTTTAAAATATGTAGTTTTGTGAACACGGACGAAGAAACGCCAGCCCTGAAGCTCATCCGTAAACCATATAAAAGCAGCTCATATGCGCTTAATATAGCTCTTTAAAATGATATTATGTTTACATTGCGTACAGTCGCTGGAGTGTTTTTATTTAAATGCTTTTAAAAGAGGCTCAGTGATGTAGTTCGCAGACCGAGAGCTCGGAGCCTTGACTCTCATGTCAGTACAACAGAAAACACTGGCTGAAGGCAGCCCTCTCCGTTTTAAATGAAACTACTCGCAAACACCTGGATTTAGCTCTTGGTGTGTTCTAAGGCGTTGACGGAATGAAATCGCTGGAGCATTTAAATTTTAAAAGGCCGTATTTATTTTCATTTTCCGCTCCACCCCTTCAGTGGAGTGGATGATGGCTTAAACGGGGCATTATTTTTCGTACGTGACCTGTGGTTAGAGGCATTGTTTCTTGTCAGTAAGACATATGGCTTAATAAATTATGTTCTTGGGCATAATTTGCAAGCTAACATGCAGCACAAGCTATATCTTCCATTTAACCTAAATATAAATGATTTTAATCTGTATTTTTGTGCGTCCTCTATAAAGCACCATTTATGAGTAGTGCGCATGCGCACAAATGCCTAAGGGGACTTTCGGAGTATGACGTAAGAGGGCACCTGTGCTAAATCAAACTTAAAATACAGCGAAATGACAGGGAACAAAAAATATTAAACGAGTGATTGGGTGCTATGTTCAATACAGTTGCATTTTTTGAGAACTCTAATCAGTTAAATAGCAGAAGTTATTAGTTGGTCATTAAAAACGGCCGTGCTTTGTTGAACTATGTGGCTCAAGAGACCATATTCATGAAACAGTCTTTACTAGCTAATTCGTTTCCACAAAAACGCAGCACAAATAAGCAAGCATTTTAACGTTTCCAATACACTAATCTACTATTACTGTTCAATCGCTGGAGTGTTTTTTTTAAAATGGCTTTATGTAGTTTTGTGAACACGGACGAAGAAACGCCAGCCCTGAAGCTCATCCGTAAACCATATAAAAGCAGCTCATATGCGCTTAATATAGCTCTTTAAAATGATATTATGTTTACATTGCGTACAGTCGCTGGAGTGTTTTTATTTAAATGCTTTTAAAAGAGGCTCAGTGATGTAGTTCGCAGACCGAGAGCTCGGAGCCTTGACTCTCAAGTCAGTACAACAGAAAACACTGGCTGAAGGCAGCCCTCTCCGTTTTAAATGAAACTACTCGCAAACACCTGGATTTAGCTCTTGGTGTGTTCTAAGGGGTTGACGGAATGAAATCGCTGGAGCATTTAAATTTTAAAAGGCCGTATTTATTTTCATTTTCCGCTCCACCCCTTCAGTGGAGTGGATGATGGCTTAAACGGGGCATTATTTTTCGTACGTGACCTGTGGTTAGAGGCATTGTTTCTTGTTAGTAAGACATATGGCTTAATAAATTATGTTCTTGGGCATAATTTGCAAGCTAACATGCAGCACAAGCTATATCTTCCATTTAACCTAAATATAAATGATTTTAATCTGTATTTTTGTGCGTCCTCTATAAAGCACCATTTATGAGTAGTGCGCACGCGCACAAATGCCTAAGGGGACTTTCGGAGTATGACGTAAGAGGGCACCTGTGCTAAATCAAACATAAAATACAGCGAAATGACAGGGAACAAAAAATATTAAACGAGTGATTGGGTGCTATGTTCAATACAGTTGCATTTTTTGAGAACTCTAATCAGTTAAATAGCAGAAGTTATTAGTTGGTCATTAAAAACGGCCGTGCTTTGTTGAACTATGTGGCTCAAACGATGAGACCATATTCATGAAACAGTCTTTACTAGCTAATTCGTTTCCACAAAAACGCAGCACAAATAAGCAAGCATTTTAACGTTTTCAATACACTAATCTACTATTACTGTTCAATCGCTGGAGTGTTTTTATTTTTTAAATGCCTTTAAAATATGTAGTTTTGTGAACACGGACGAAGAAACGCCAGCCCTGAAGCTCATCCGTAAACCATATAAAAGCAGCTCATATGCGCTTAATATAGCTCTTTAAAATGATATTATGTTTACATTGCGTACAGTCGCTGGAGTGTTTTTATTTAAATGCTTTTAAAAGAGGCTCAGTGATGTAGTTCGCAGACCGAGAGCTCGGAGCCTTGACTCTCATGTCAGTACAACAGAAAACACTGGCTGAAGGCAGCCCTCTCCGTTTTAAATGAAACTACTCGCAAACACCTGGATTTAGCTCTTGGTGTGTTCTAAGGCGTTGACGGAATGAAATCGCTGGAGCATTTAAATTTTAAAAGGCCGTATTTATTTTCATTTTCCGCTCCACCCCTTCAGTGGAGTGTATGATGGCTTAAACGGGGCATTATTTTTCGTACGTGACCTGTGGTTAGAGGCATTGTTTCTTGTCAGTAAGACATATGGCTTAATAAATTATGTTCTTGGGCATAATTTGCAAGCTAACATGCAGCACAAGCTATATCTTCCATTTAACCTAAATATAAATGATTTTAATCTGTATTTTTGTGCGTCCTCTATAAAGCACCATTTATGAGTAGTGCGCATGCGCACAAATGCCTAAGGGGACTTTCGGAGTATGACGTAAGAGGGCACCTGTGCTAAATCAAACTTAAAATACAGCGAAATGACAGGGAACAAAAAATATTAAACGAGTGATTGGGTGCTATGTTCAATACAGTTGCATTTTTTGAGAACTCTAATCAGTTAAATAGCAGAAGTTATTAGTTGGTCATTAAAAACGGCCGTGCTTTGTTGAACTATGTGGCTCAAACGATGAGACCATATTCATGAAACAGTCTTTACTAGCTAATTCGTTTCCACAAAAACGCAGCACAAATAAGCAAGCATTTTAACGTTTCCAATACACTAATCTACTATTACTGTTCAATCGCTGGAGTGTTTTTATTTTTTAAATGGCTTTATGTAGTTTTGTGAACACGGACGAAGAAACGCCAGCCCTGAAGCTCATCCGTAAACCATATAAAAGCAGCTCATATGCGCTTAATACAGCTCTTTAAAATGATATTATGTTTACATTGCGTACAGTCGCTGGAGTGTTTTTATTTAAATGCTTTTAAAAGAGGCTCAGTGATGTAGTTCGCAGACCGAGAGCTCGGAGCCTTGACTCTCATGTCAGTACAACAGAAAACACTGGCTGAAGGCAGCCCTCTCCGTTTTAAATGAAACTACTCGCAAACACCTGGATTTAGCTCTTGGTGTGTTCTAAGGGGTTGACGGAATGAAATCGCTGGAGCATTTAAATTTTAAAAGGCCGTATTTATTTTCATTTTCCGCTCCACCCCTTCAGTGGAGTGGATGATGGCTTAAACGGGGCATTATTTTTCGTACGTGACCTGTGGTTAGAGGCATTGTTTCTTGTTAGTAAGACATATGGCTTAATAAATTATGTTCTTGGGCATAATTTGCAAGCTAACATGCAGCACAAGCTATATCTTCCATTTAACCTAAATATAAATGATTTTAATCTGTATTTTTGTGCGTCCTCTATAAAGCACCATTTATGAGTAGTGCGCACGCGCACAAATGCCTAAGGGGACTTTCGGAGTATGACGTAAGAGGGCACCTGTGCTAAATCAAACATAAAATACAGCGAAATGACAGGGAACAAAAAATATTAAACGAGTGATTGGGTGCTATGTTCAATACAGTTGCATTTTTTGAGAACTCTAATCAGTTAAATAGCAGAAGTTATTAGTTGGTCATTAAAAACGGCCGTGCTTTGTTGAACTATGTGGCTCAAACGATGAGACCATATTCATGAAACAGTCTTTACTAGCTAATTCGTTTCCACAAAAACGCAGCACAAATAAGCAAGCATTTTAACGTTTTCAATACACTAATCTACTATTACTGTTCAATCGCTGGAGTGTTTTTATTTTTTAAATGCCTTTAAAATATGTAGTTTTGTGAACACGGACGAAGAAACGCCAGCCCTGAAGCTCATCCGTAAACCATATAAAAGCAGCTCATATGCGCTTAATATAGCTCTTTAAAATGATATTATGTTTACATTGCGTACAGTCGCTGGAGTGTTTTTATTTAAATGCTTTTAAAAGAGGCTCAGTGATGTAGTTCGCAGACCGAGAGCTCGGAGCCTTGACTCTCATGTCAGTACAACAGAAAACACTGGCTGAAGGCAGCCCTCTCCGTTTTAAATGAAACTACTCGCAAACACCTGGATTTAGCTCTTGGTGTGTTCTAAGGGGTTGACGGAATGAAATCGCTGGAGCATTTAAATTTTAAAAGGCCGTATTTATTTTCATTTTCCGCTCCACCCCTTCAGTGGAGTGGATGATGGCTTAAACGGGGCATTATTTTTCGTACGTGACCTGTGGTTAGAGGCATTGTTTCTTGTTAGTTAGACATATGGCTTAATAAATTATGTTCTTGGGCATAATTTGCAAGCTAACATGCAGCACAAGCTATATCTTCCATTTAACCTAAATATAAATGATTTTAATCTGTATTTTTGTGCGTCCTCTATAAAGCACCATTTATGAGTAGTGCGCACGCGCACAAATGCCTAAGGGGACTTTCGGAGTATGACGTAAGAGGGCACCTGTGCTAAATCAAACATAAAATACAGCGAAATGACAGGGAACAAAAACTATTAAACGAGTGATTGGGTGCTATGTTCAATACAGTTGCATTTTTTGAGAACTCTAATCAGTTAAATAGCAGAAGTTATTAGTTGGTCATTAAAAACGGCCGTGCTTTGTTGAACTATGTGGCTCAAACGATGAGACCATATTCATGAAACAGTCTTTACTAGCTAATTCGTTTCCACAAAAACGCAGCACAAATAAGCAAGCATTTTAACGTTTCCAATACACTAATCTACTATTACTGTTCAATCGCTGGAGTGTTTTTATTTTTTAAATGCCTTTATGTAGTTTTGTGAACACGGACGAAGAAACGCCAGCCCTGAAGCTCATCCGTAAACCATATAAAAGCAGCTCATATGCGCTTAATATAGCTCTTTAAAATGATATTATGTTTACATTGCGTACAGTCGCTGGAGTGTTTTTATTTAAATGCTTTTAAAAGAGGCTCAGTGATGTAGTTCGCAGACCGAGAGCTCGGAGCCTTGACTCTCATGTCAGTACAACAGAAAACACTGGCTGAAGGCAGCCCTCTCCGTTTTAAATGAAACTACTCGCAAACACCTGAATTTAGCTCTTGGTGTGTTCTAAGGGGTTGACGGAATGAAATCGCTGGAGCATTTCAATTTTAAAAGGCCGTATTTATTTTCATTTTCCGCTCCACCCCTTCAGTGGAGTGGATGATGGCTTAAACGGGGCATTATTTTTCGTACGTGACCTGTGGTTAGAGGCATTGTTTCTTGTTAGTAAGACATATGGCTTAATAAATTATGTTCTTGGGCATAATTTGCAAGCTAACATGCAGCACAAGCTATATCTTCCATTTAACCTAAATATAAATGATTTTAATCTGTATTTTTGTGCGTCCTCTATAAAGCACCATTTATGAGTAGTGCGCATGCGCACAAATGCCTAAGAGGACTTTCGGAGTATGACGTAAGAGGGCACCTGTGCTAAATCAAACATAAAATACAGCGAAATGACAGGGAACAAAAAATATTAAACGAGTGATTGGGTGCTATGTTCAATACAGTTGCATTTTTTGAGAACTCTAATCAGTTAAATAGCAGAAGTTATTAGTTGGTCATTAAAAACGGCCGTGCTTTGTTGAACTATGTGGCTCAAACGATGAGACCATATTCATGAAACAGTCTTTACTAGCTAATTCGTTTCCACAAAAACGCAGCACAAATAAGCAAGCATTTTAACGTTTCCAATACACTAATCTACTATTACTGTTCAATCGCTGGAGTGTTTTTATTTTTTAAATGCCTTTAAAATATGTAGTTTTGTGAACACGGACGAAGAAACGCCAGCCCTGAAGCTCATCCGTAAACCATATAAAAGCAGCTCATATGCGCTTAATATAGCTCTTTAAAATGATATTATGTTTACATTGCGTACAGTCGCTGGAGTGTTTTTATTTAAATGCTTTTAAAAGAGGCTCAGTGATGTAGTTCGCAGACCGAGAGCTCGGAGCCTTGACTCTCATGTCAGTACAACAGAAAACACTGGCTGAAGGCAGCCCTCTCCGTTTTAAATGAAACTACTCGCAAACACCTGAATTTAGCTCTTGGTGTGTTCTAAGGGGTTGACGGAATGAAATCGCTGGAGCATTTCAATTTTAAAAGGCCGTATTTATTTTCATTTTCCGCTCCACCCCTTCAGTGGAGTGGATGATGGCTTAAACGGGGCATTATTTTTCGTACGTGACCTGTGGTTAGAGGCATTGTTTCTTGTTAGTAAGACATATGGCTTAATAAATTATGTTCTTGGGCATAATTTGCAAGCTAACATGCAGCACAAGCTATATCTTCCATTTAACCTAAATATAAATGATTTTAATCTGTATTTTTGTGCGTCCTCTATAAAGCACCATTTATGAGTAGTGCGCATGCGCACAAATGCCTAAGGGGACTTTCGGAGTATGACGTAAGAGGGCACCTGTGCTAAATCAAACATAAAATACAGCGAAATGACAGGGAACAAAAAATATTAAACGAGTGATTGGGTGCTATGTTCAATACAGTTGCATTTTTTGAGAACTCTAATCAGTTAAATAGCAGAAGTTATTAGTTGGTCATTAAAAACGGCCGTGCTTTGTTGAACTATGTGGCTCAAACGATGAGACCATATTCATGAAACAGTCTTTACTAGCTAATTCGTTTCCACAAAAACGCAGCACAAATAAGCAAGCATTTTAACGTTTCCAATACACTAATCTACTATTACTGTTCAATCGCTGGAGTGTTTTTATTTTTTAAATGCCTTTAAAATATGTAGTTTTGTGAACACGGACGAAGAAACGCCAGCCCTGAAGCTCATCCGTAAACCATATAAAAGCAGCTCATATGCGCTTAATACAGCTCTTTAAAATGATATTATGTTTACATTGCGTACAGTCGCTGGAGTGTTTTTATTTAAATGCTTTTAAAAGAGGCTCAGTGATGTAGTTCGCAGACCGAGAGCTCGGAGCCTTGACTCTCATGTCAGTACAACAGAAAACACTGGCTGAAGGCAGCTCTCTCCGTTTTAAATGAAACTACTCGCAAACACCTGAATTTAGCTCTTGGTGTGTTCTAAGGGGTTGACGGAATGAAATCGCTGGAGCATTTAAATTTTAAAAGGCCGTATTTATTTTCATTTTCCGCTCCAACCCTTCAGTGGAGTGGATGATGGCTTAAACGGGGCATTATTTTTCGTACGTGACCTGTGGTTAGAGGCATTGTTTCTTGTTAGTAAGACATATGGCTTAATAAATTATGTTCTTGGGCATAATTTGCAAGCTAACATGCAGCACACGCTATATCTTACATTTAACCTAAATATAAATGATTTTAATCTGTATTTTTGTGCGTCCTCTATAAAGCACCATTTATGAGTAGTGCGCATGCGCACAAATGCCTAAGGGGACTTTCGGAGTATGACGTAAGAGGGCACCTGTGCTAAATCAAACATAAAATACAGCGAAATGACAAGGAACAAAAAATATTAAACGAGTGATTGGGTGCTATGTTCAATACAGTTGCATTTTTTGAGAATTTTAATCAGTTAAATAGCAGAAGTTATTAGTTGGTCATTAAAAACGGCCGTGCTTTGTTGAACTATGTGGCTCAAGAGACCATATTCATGAAACAGTCTTTACTAGCTAATTCGTTTCCATAAAAACGCAGCACAAATAAGCAAGCATTTTAACGTTTCCAATACACTAATCTACTATTACTGTTCAATCGCTGGAGTGTTTTTTTTTTTAAATGGCTTTATGTAGTTTTGTGAACACGGACGAAGAAACGCCAGCCCTGAAGCTCATCCGTAAACCATATAAAAGCAGCTCATATGCGCTTAATACAGCTCTTTAAAATGATATTATGTTTACATTGCGTACAGTCGCTGGAGTGTTTTTATTTAAATGCTTTTAAAAGAGGCTCAGTGATGTAGTTCGCAGACCGAGAGCTCGGAGCCTTGACTCTCATGTCAGTACAACAGAAAACACTGGCTGAAGGCAGCCCTCTCCGTTTTAAATGAAACTACTCGCAAACACCTGGATTTAGCTCTTGGTGTGTTCTAAGGGGTTGACGGAATGAAATCGCTGGAGCATTTAAATTTTAAAAGGCCGTATTTATTTTCATTTTCCGCTCCACCCCTTCAGTGGAGTGGATGATGGCTTAAACGGGGCATTATTTTTCGTACGTGACCTGTGGTTAGAGGCATTGTTTCTTGTTAGTAAGACATATGGCTTAATAAATTATGTTCTTGGGCATAATTTGCAAGCTAACATGCAGCACAAGCTATATCTTCCATTTAACCTAAATATAAATGATTTTAATCTGTATTTTTGTGCGTCCTCTATAAAGCACCATTTATGAGTAGTGCGCACGCGCACAAATGCCTAAGGGGACTTTCGGAGTATGACGTAAGAGGGCACCTGTGCTAAATCAAACATAAAATACAGCGAAATGACAGGGAACAAAAAATATTAAACGAGTGATTGGGTGCTATGTTCAATACAGTTGCATTTTTTGAGAACTCTAATCAGTTAAATAGCAGAAGTTATTAGTTGGTCATTAAAAACGGCCGTGCTTTGTTGAACTATGTGGCTCAAACGATGAGACCATATTCATGAAACAGTCTTTACTAGCTAATTCGTTTCCACAAAAACGCAGCACAAATAAGCAAGCATTTTAACGTTTTCAATACACTAATCTACTATTACTGTTCAATCGCTGGAGTGTTTTTATTTTTTAAATGCCTTTAAAATATGTAGTTTTGTGAACACGGACGAAGAAACGCCAGCCCTGAAGCTCATCCGTAAACCATATAAAAGCAGCTCATATGCGCTTAATATAGCTCTTTAAAATGATATTATGTTTACATTGCGTACAGTCGCTGGAGTGTTTTTATTTAAATGCTTTTAAAAGAGGCTCAGTGATGTAGTTCGCAGACCGAGAGCTCGGAGCCTTGACTCTCATGTCAGTACAACAGAAAACACTGGCTGAAGGCAGCCCTCTCCGTTTTAAATGAAACTACTCGCAAACACCTGGATTTAGCTCTTGGTGTGTTCTAAGGGGTTGACGGAATGAAATCGCTGGAGCATTTAAATTTTAAAAGGCCGTATTTATTTTCATTTTCCGCTCCACCCCTTCAGTGGAGTGGATGATGGCTTAAACGGGGCATTATTTTTCGTACGTGACCTGTGGTTAGAGGCATTGTTTCTTGTTAGTTAGACATATGGCTTAATAAATTATGTTCTTGGGCATAATTTGCAAGCTAACATGCAGCACAAGCTATATCTTCCATTTAACCTAAATATAAATGATTTTAATCTGTATTTTTGTGCGTCCTCTATAAAGCACCATTTATGAGTAGTGCGCACGCGCACAAATGCCTAAGGGGACTTTCGGAGTATGACGTAAGAGGGCACCTGTGCTAAATCAAACATAAAATACAGCGAAATGACAGGGAACAAAAACTATTAAACGAGTGATTGGGTGCTATGTTCAATACAGTTGCATTTTTTGAGAACTCTAATCAGTTAAATAGCAGAAGTTATTAGTTGGTCATTAAAAACGGCCGTGCTTTGTTGAACTATGTGGCTCAAACGATGAGACCATATTCATGAAACAGTCTTTACTAGCTAATTCGTTTCCACAAAAACGCAGCACAAATAAGCAAGCATTTTAACGTTTCCAATACACTAATCTACTATTACTGTTCAATCGCTGGAGTGTTTTTATTTTTTAAATGCCTTTATGTAGTTTTGTGAACACGGACGAAGAAACGCCAGCCCTGAAGCTCATCCGTAAACCATATAAAAGCAGCTCATATGCGCTTAATATAGCTCTTTAAAATGATATTATGTTTACATTGCGTACAGTCGCTGGAGTGTTTTTATTTAAATGCTTTTAAAAGAGGCTCAGTGATGTAGTTCGCAGACCGAGAGCTCGGAGCCTTGACTCTCATGTCAGTACAACAGAAAACACTGGCTGAAGGCAGCCCTCTCCGTTTTAAATGAAACTACTCGCAAACACCTGGATTTAGCTCTTGGTGTGTTCTAAGGGGTTGACGGAATGAAATCGCTGGAGCATTTAAATTTTAAAAGGCCGTATTTATTTTCATTTTCCGCTCCACCCCTTCAGTGGAGTGGATGATGGCTTAAACGGGGCATTATTTTTCGTACGTGACCTGTGGTTAGAGGCATTGTTTCTTGTTAGTAAGACATATGGCTTAATAAATTATGTTCTTGGGCATAATTTGCAAGCTAACATGCAGCACAAGCTATATCTTCCATTTAACCTAAATATAAATGATTTTAATCTGTATTTTTGTGCGTCCTCTATAAAGCACCATTTATGAGTAGTGCGCACGCGCACAAATGCCTAAGGGGACTTTCGGAGTATGACGTAAGAGGGCACCTGTGCTAAATCAAACATAAAATACAGCGAAATGACAGGGAACAAAAAATATTAAACGAGTGATTGGGTGCTATGTTCAATACAGTTGCATTTTTTGAGAACTCTAATCAGTTAAATAGCAGAAGTTATTAGTTGGTCATTAAAAACGGCCGTGCTTTGTTGAACTATGTGGCTCAAACGATGAGACCATATTCATGAAACAGTCTTTACTAGCTAATTCGTTTCCACAAAAACGCAGCACAAATAAGCAAGCATTTTAACGTTTTCAATACACTAATCTACTATTACTGTTCAATCGCTGGAGTGTTTTTATTTTTTAAATGCCTTTAAAATATGTAGTTTTGTGAACACGGACGAAGAAACGCCAGCCCTGAAGCTCATCCGTAAACCATATAAAAGCAGCTCATATGCGCTTAATATAGCTCTTTAAAATGATATTATGTTTACATTGCGTACAGTCGCTGGAGTGTTTTTATTTAAATGCTTTTAAAAGAGGCTCAGTGATGTAGTTCGCAGACCGAGAGCTCGGAGCCTTGACTCTCATGTCAGTACAACAGAAAACACTGGCTGAAGGCAGCCCTCTCCGTTTTAAATGAAACTACTCGCAAACACCTGGATTTAGCTCTTGGTGTGTTCTAAGGCGTTGACGGAATGAAATCGCTGGAGCATTTAAATTTTAAAAGGCCGTATTTATTTTCATTTTCCGCTCCACCCCTTCAGTGGAGTGGATGATGGCTTAAACGGGGCATTATTTTTCGTACGTGACCTGTGGTTAGAGGCATTGTTTCTTGTCAGTAAGACATATGGCTTAATAAATTATGTTCTTGGGCATAATTTGCAAGCTAACATGCAGCACAAGCTATATCTTCCATTTAACCTAAATATAAATGATTTTAATCTGTATTTTTGTGCGTCCTCTATAAAGCACCATTTATGAGTAGTGCGCATGCGCACAAATGCCTAAGGGGACTTTCGGAGTATGACGTAAGAGGGCACCTGTGCTAAATCAAACTTAAAATACAGCGAAATGACAGGGAACAAAAAATATTAAACGAGTGATTGGGTGCTATGTTCAATACAGTTGCATTTTTTGAGAACTCTAATCAGTTAAATAGCAGAAGTTATTAGTTGGTCATTAAAAACGGCCGTGCTTTGTTGAACTATGTGGCTCAAACGATGAGACCATATTCATGAAACAGTCTTTACTAGCTAATTCGTTTCCACAAAAACGCAGCACAAATAAGCAAGCATTTTAACGTTTCCAATACACTAATCTACTATTACTGTTCAATCGCTGGAGTGTTTTTATTTTTTAAATGCCTTTATGTAGTTTTGTGAACACGGACGAAGAAACGCCAGCCCTGAAGCTCATCCGTAAACCATATAAAAGCAGCTCATATGCGCTTAATATAGCTCTTTAAAATGATATTATGTTGACATTGCGTACAGTCGCTGGAGTGTTTTTATTTAAATGCTTTTAAAAGAGGCTCAGTGATATAGTTCGCAGACCGAGAGCTCGGAGCCTTGACTCTCATGTCAGTACAACAGAAAACACTGGCTGAAGGCAGCCCTCTCCGTTTTAAATGAAACTACTCGCAAACACCTGGATTTAGCTCTTGGTGTGTTCTAAGGGGTTGACGGAATGAAATCGCTGGAGCATTTAAATTTTAAAAGGCCGTATTTATTTTCATTTTCCGCTCCACCCCTTCAGTGGAGTGGATGATGGCTTAAACGGGGCATTATTTTTCGTACGTGACCTGTGGTTAGAGGCATTGTTTCTTGTTAGTAAGACATATGGCTTAATAAATTATGTTCTTGGGCATAATTTGCAAGCTAACATGCAGCACAAGCTATATCTTCCATTTAACCTAAATATAAATGATTTTAATCTGTATTTTTGTGCATCCTCTATAAAGCACCATTTATGAGTAGTGCGCACGCGCACAAATGCCTAAGGGGACTTTCGGAGTATGACGTAAGAGGGCACCTGTGCTAAATCAAACATAAAATACAGCGAAATGACAGGGAACAAAAAATATTAAACGAGTGATTGGGTGCTATGTTCAATACAGTTGCATTTTTGAGAACTCTAATCAGTTAAATAGCAGAAGTTATTAGTTGGTCATTAAAAACGGCCGTGCTTTGTTGAACTATGTGGCTCAAACGATGAGACCATATTCATGAAACAGTCTTTACTAGCTAATTCGTTTCCACAAAAACGCAGCACAAATAAGCAAGCATTTTAACGTTTCCAATACACTAATCTACTATTACTGTTCAATCGCTGGAGTGTTTTTATTTTTTAAATGCCTTTAAAATATGTAGTTTTGTGAACACGGACGAAGAAACGCCAGCCCTGAAGCTCATCCGTAAACCATATAAAAGCAGCTCGTATGCGCTTAATATAGCTCTTTAAAATGATATTATGTTTACATTGCGTACAGTCGCTGGAGTGTTTTTATTTAAATGCTTTTAAAAGAGGCTCAGTGATGTAGTTCGCAGACCGAGAGCTCGGAGCCTTGACTCTCGTGTCAGTACAACAGAAAACACTGGCTGAAGGCAGCCCTCTCCGTTTTAAATGAAACTACTCGCAAACACCTGAATTTAGCTCTTGGTGTGTTCTAAGGGGTTGACGGAATGAAATCGCTGGAGCATTTAAATTTTAAAAGGCCGTATTTATTTTCATTTTCCGCTCCACCCCCTTCAGTGGAGTGGATGATGGCTTAAACGGGGCATTATTTTTCGTACGTGACCTGTGGTTAGAGGCATTGTTTCTTGTTAGTAAGACATATGGCTTAATAAATTATGTTCTTGGGCATAATTTGCAAGCTAACATGCAGCACAAGCTATATCTTCCATTTAACCTAAATATAAATGATTTTAATCTGTATTTTTGTGCGTCCTCTATAAAGCACCATTTATGAGTAGTGCGCACTCGCACAAATGCCTAAGGGGACTTTCGGAGTATGACGTAAGAGGGCACCTGTGCTAAATCAAACATAAAATACAGCGAAATGACAGGGAACAAAAAATATTAAACGAGTGATTGGGTGCTATGTTCAATACAGTTGCATTTTTTGAGAACTCTAATCAGTTAAATAGCAGAAGTTATTAGTTGGTCATTAAAAACGGCCGTGCTTTGTTGAACTATGTGGCTCAAACGATGAGACCATATTCATGAAACAGTCTTTACTAGCTAATTCGTTTCCACAAAAACGCAGCACAAATAAGCAAGCATTTTAACGTTTCCAATACACTAATCTACTATTACTGTTCAATCGCTGGAGTGTTTTTATTTTTTAAATGCCTTTAAAATATGTAGTTTTGTGAACACGGACGAAGAAACGCCAGCCCTGAAGCTCATCCGTAAACCATATAAAAGCAGCTCATATGCGCTTAATATAGCTCTTTAAAATGATATTATGTTTACATTGCGTACAGTCGCTGGAGTGTTTTTATTTAAATGCTTTTAAAAGAGGCTCAGTGATGTAGTTCGCAGACCGAGAGCTCGGAGCCTTGACTCTCGTGTCAGTACAACAGAAAACACTGGCTGAAGGCAGCCCTCTCCGTTTTAAATGAAACTACTCGCAAACACCTGAATTTAGCTCTTGGTGTGTTCTAAGGGGTTGACGGAATGAAATCGCTGGAGCATTTAAATTTTAAAAGGCCGTATTTATTTTCATTTTCCGCTCCACCCCCTTCAGTGGAGTGGATGATGGCTTAAACGGGGCATTATTTTTCGTACGTGACCTGTGGTTAGAGGCATTGTTTCTTGTTAGTAAGACATATGGCTTAATAAATTATGTTCTTGGGCATAATTTGCAAGCTAACATGCAGCACAAGCTATATCTTCCATTTAACCTAAATATAAATGATTTTAATCTGTATTTTTGTGCGTCCTCTATAAAGCACCATTTATGAGTAGTGCGCATGCGCACAAATGCCTAAGGGGACTTTCGGAGTATGACGTAAGAGGGCACCTGTGCTAAATCAAACATAAAATACAGCGAAATGACAGGGAACAAAAAATATTAAACGAGTGATTGGGTGCTATGTTCAATACAGTTGCATTTTTTGAGAACTCTAATCAGTTAAATAGCAGAAGTTATTAGTTGGTCATTAAAAACGGCCGTGCTTTGTTGAACTATGTGGCTCAAACGATGAGACCATATTCATGAAACAGTCTTTACTAGCTAATTCGTTTCCACAAAAACGCAGCACAAATAAGCAAGCATTTTAACGTTTCCAATACACTAATCTACTATTACTGTTCAATCGCTGGAGTGTTTTTATTTTTTAAATGCCTTTAAAATATGTAGTTTTGTGAACACGGACGAAGAAACGCCAGCCCTGAAGCTCATCCGTAAACCATATAAAAGCAGCTCGTATGCGCTTAATATAGCTCTTTAAAATGATATTATGTTTACATTGCGTACAGTCGCTGGAGTGTTTTTATTTAAATGCTTTTAAAAGAGGCTCAGTGATGTAGTTCGCAGACCGAGAGCTCGGAGCCTTGACTCTCGTGTCAGTACAACAGAAAACACTGGCTGAAGGCAGCCCTCTCCGTTTTAAATGAAACTACTCGCAAACACCTGAATTTAGCTCTTGGTGTGTTCTAAGGGGTTGACGGAATGAAATCGCTGGAGCATTTCAATTTTAAAAGGCCGTATTTATTTTCATTTTCCGCTCCACCCCTTCAGTGGAGTGGATGATGGCTTAAACGGGGCATTATTTTTCGTACGTGACCTGTGGTTAGAGGCATTGTTTCTTGTTAGTAAGACATATGGCTTAATAAATTATGTTCTTGGGCATAATTTGCAAGCTAACATGCAGCACAAGCTATATCTTCCATTTAACCTAAATATAAATGATTTTAATCTGTATTTTTGTGCGTCCTCTATAAAGCACCATTTATGAGTAGTGCGCATGCGCGCAAATGCCTAAGGGGACTTTCGGAGTATGACGTAAGAGGGCACCTGTGCTAAATCAAACATAAAATACAGCGAAATGACAGGGAACAAAAAATATTAAACGAGTGGTTGGGTGCTATGTTCAATACAGTTGCATTTTTTGAGAACTCTAATCAGTTAAATAGCAGAAGTTATTAGTTGGTCATTAAAAACGGCCGTGCTTTGTTGAACTATGTGGCTCAAACGATGAGACCATATTCATGAAACAGTCTTTACTAGCTAATTCGTTTCCACAAAAACGCAGCACAAATAAGCAAGCATTTTAACGTTTCCAATACACTAATCTACTATTACTGTTCAATCGCTGGAGTGTTTTTATTTTTTAAATGCCTTTAAAATATGTAGTTTTGTGAACACGGACGAACGCCAGCCCTGAAGCTCATCCGTAAACCATATAAAAGCAGCTCGTATGCGCTTAATATAGCTCTTTAAAATGATATTATGTTTACATTGCGTACAGTCGCTGGAGTGTTTTTATTTAAATGCTTTTAAAAGAGGCTCAGTGATGTAGTTCGCAGACCGAGAGCTCGGAGCCTTGACTCTCATGTCAGTACAACAGAAAACACTGGCTGAAGGCAGCCCTCTCCGTTTTAAATGAAACTACTCGCAAACACCTGAATTTAGCTCTTGGTGTGTTCTAAGGGGTTGACGGAATGAAATCGCTGGAGCATTTAAATTTTAAAAGGCCGTATTTATTTTCATTTTCCGCTCCACCCCTTCAGTGGAGTGGATGATGGCTTAAACGGGGCATTATTTTTCGTACGTGACCTGTGGTTAGAGGCATTGTTTCTTGTTAGTAAGACATATGGCTTAATAAATTATGTTCTTGGGCATAATTTGCAAGCTAACATGCAGCACAAGCTATATCTTCCATTTAACCTAAATATAAATGATTTTAATCTGTATTTTTGTGCGTCCTCTATAAAGCACCATTTATGAGTAGTGCGCATGCGCGCAAATGCCTAAGGGGACTTTCGGAGTATGACGTAAGAGGGCACCTGTGCTAAATCAAACATAAAATACAGCGAAATGACAGGGAACAAAAAATATTAAACGAGTGGTTGGGTGCTATGTTCAATACAGTTGCATTTTTTGAGAACTCTAATCAGTTAAATAGCAGAAGTTATTAGTTGGTCATTAAAAACGGCCGTGCTTTGTTGAACTATGTGGCTCAAACGATGAGACCATATTCATGAAACAGTCTTTACTAGCTAATTCGTTTCCACAAAAACGCAGCACAAATAAGCAAGCATTTTAACGTTTCCAATACACTAATCTACTATTACTGTTCAATCGCTGGAGTGTTTTTATTTTTTAAATGCCTTTAAAATATGTAGTTTTGTGAACACGGACGAACGCCAGTCCTGAAGCTCATCCGTAAACCATATAAAAGCAGCTCGTATGCGCTTAATATAGCTCTTTAAAATGATATTATGTTTACATTGCGTACAGTCGCTGGAGTGTTTTTATTTAAATGCTTTTAAAAGAGGCTCAGTGATGTAGTTCGCAGACCGAGAGCTCGGAGCCTTGACTCTCATGTCAGTACAACAGAAAACACTGGCTGAAGGCAGCCCTCTCCGTTTTAAATGAAACTACTCGCAAACACCTGAATTTAGCTCTTGGTGTGTTCTAAGGGGTTGACGGAATGAAATCGCTGGAGCATTTAAATTTTAAAAGGCCGTATTTATTTTCATTTTCCGCTCCACCCCTTCAGTGGAGTGGATGATGGCTTAAACGGGGCATTATTTTTCGTACGTGACCTGTGGTTAGAGGCATTGTTTCTTGTTAGTAAGACATATGGCTTAATAAATTATGTTCTTGGGCATAATTTGCAAGCTAACATGCAGCACACGCTATATCTTCCATTTAACCTAAATATAAATGATTTTAATCTGTATTTTTGTGCGTCCTCTATAAAGCACCATTTATGAGTAGTGCGCATGCGCACAAATGCCTAAGGGGACTTTCGGAGTATGACGTAAGAGGGCACCTGTGCTAAATCAAACATAAAATACAGCGAAATGACAAGGAACAAAAAATATTAAACGAGTGATTGGGTGCTATGTTCAATACAGTTGCATTTTTTGAGAACTCTAATCAGTTAAATAGCAGAAGTTATTAGTTGGTCATTAAAAACGGCCGTGCTTTGTTGAACTATGTGGCTCAAACGATGAGACCATATTCATGAAACAGTCTTTACTAGCTAATTCGTTTCCACAAAAACGCAGCACAAATAAGCAAGCATTTTAACGTTTCCAATACACTAATCTACTATTACTGTTCAATCGCTGGAGTGTTTTTATTTTTTAAATGCCTTTATGTAGTTTTGTGAACACGGACGAAGAAACGCCAGCCCTGAAGCTCATCCGTAAACCATATAAAAGCAGCTCGTATGCGCTTAATATAGCTCTTTAAAATGATATTATGTTTACATTGCGTACAGTCGCTGGAGTGTTTTTATTTAAATGCTTTTAAAAGAGGCTCAGTGATGTAGTTCGCAGACCGAGAGCTCGGAGCCTTGACTCTCATGTCAGTACAACAGAAAACACTGGCTGAAGGCAGCCCTCTCCGTTTTAAATGAAACTACTCGCAAACACCTGAATTTAGCTCTTGGTGTGTTCTAAGGGGTTGACGGAATGAAATCGCTGGAGCATTTAAATTTTAAAAGGCCGTATTTATTTTCATTTTCCGCTCCACCCCTTCAGTGAAGTGGAATGGCTTAAACGGGGCATTATTTTTCGTACGTGACCTGTGGTTAGAGGCATTGTTTCTTGTTAGTAAGACATATGGCTTAATAAATTATGTTCTTGGGCATAATTTGCAAGCTAACATGCAACACAAGCTATATCTTCCATTTAACCTAAATATAAATGATTTTAATCTGTATTTTTGTGCGTCCTCTATAAAGCACCATTTATGAGTAGTGCGCATGCGCACAAATGCCTAAGGGGACTTTCGGAGTATGACGTAAGAGGGCACCTGTGCTAAATCAAACATAAAATACAGCGAAATGACAGGGAACAAAAAATATTAAACGAGTGATTGGGTGCTATGTTCAATACAGTTGCATTTTTTGAGAACTCTAATCAGTTAAATAGCAGAAGTTATTAGTTGGTCATTAAAAACGGCCGTGCTTTGTTGAACTATGTGGCTCAAACGATGAGACCATATTCATGAAACAGTCTTTACTAGCTAATTCGTTTCCACAAAAACGCAGCACAAATAAGCAAGCATTTTAACGTTTTCAATACACTAATCTACTATTACTGTTCAATCGCTGGAGTGTTTTTATTTTTTAAATGCCTTTAAAATATGTAGTTTTGTGAACACGGACGAAGAAACGCCAGCCCTGAAGCTCATCCGTAAACCATATAAAAGCAGCTCATATGCGCTTAATATAGCTCTTTAAAATGATATTATGTTTACATTGCGTACAGTCGCTGGAGTGTTTTTATTTAAATGCTTTTAAAAGAGGCTCAGTGATGTAGTTCGCAGACCGAGAGCTCGGAGCCTTGACTCTCATGTCAGTACAACAGAAAACACTGGCTGAAGGCAGCCCTCTCCGTTTTAAATGAAACTACTCGCAAACACCTGGATTTAGCTCTTGGTGTGTTCTAAGGGGTTGACGGAATGAAATCGCTGGAGCATTTAAATTTTAAAAGGCCGTATTTATTTTCATTTTCCGCTCCACCCCTTCAGTGGAGTGGATGATGGCTTAAACGGGGCATTATTTTTCGTACGTGACCTGTGGTTAGAGGCATTGTTTCTTGTTAGTTAGACATATGGCTTAATAAATTATGTTCTTGGGCATAATTTGCAAGCTAACATGCAGCACAAGCTATATCTTCCATTTAACCTAAATATAAATGATTTTAATCTGTATTTTTGTGCGTCCTCTATAAAGCACCATTTATGAGTAGTGCGCACGCGCACAAATGCCTAAGGGGACTTTCGGAGTATGACGTAAGAGGGCACCTGTGCTAAATCAAACATAAAATACAGCGAAATGACAGGGAACAAAAACTATTAAACGAGTGATTGGGTGCTATGTTCAATACAGTTGCATTTTTTGAGAACTCTAATCAGTTAAATAGCAGAAGTTATTAGTTGGTCATTAAAAACGGCCGTGCTTTGTTGAACTATGTGGCTCAAACGATGAGACCATATTCATGAAACAGTCTTTACTAGCTAATTCGTTTCCACAAAAACGCAGCACAAATAAGCAAGCATTTTAACGTTTCCAATACACTAATCTACTATTACTGTTCAATCGCTGGAGTGTTTTTATTTTTTAAATGCCTTTATGTAGTTTTGTGAACACGGACGAAGAAACGCCAGCCCTGAAGCTCATCCGTAAACCATATAAAAGCAGCTCATATGCGCTTAATATAGCTCTTTAAAATGATATTATGTTTACATTGCGTACAGTCGCTGGAGTGTTTTTATTTAAATGCTTTTAAAAGAGGCTCAGTGATGTAGTTCGCAGACCGAGAGCTCGGAGCCTTGACTCTCATGTCAGTACAACAGAAAACACTGGCTGAAGGCAGCCCTCTCCGTTTTAAATGAAACTACTCGCAAACACCTGGATTTAGCTCTTGGTGTGTTCTAAGGGGTTGACGGAATGAAATCGCTGGAGCATTTAAATTTTAAAAGGCCGTATTTATTTTCATTTTCCGCTCCACCCCTTCAGTGGAGTGGATGATGGCTTAAACGGGGCATTATTTTTCGTACGTGACCTGTGGTTAGAGGCATTGTTTCTTGTTAGTAAGACATATGGCTTAATAAATTATGTTCTTGGGCATAATTTGCAAGCTAACATGCAGCACAAGCTATATCTTCCATTTAACCTAAATATAAATGATTTTAATCTGTATTTTTGTGCGTCCTCTATAAAGCACCATTTATGAGTAGTGCGCACGCGCACAAATGCCTAAGGGGACTTTCGGAGTATGACGTAAGAGGGCACCTGTGCTAAATCAAACATAAAATACAGCGAAATGACAGGGAACAAAAAATATTAAACGAGTGATTGGGTGCTATGTTCAATACAGTTGCATTTTTTGAGAACTCTAATCAGTTAAATAGCAGAAGTTATTAGTTGGTCATTAAAAACGGCCGTGCTTTGTTGAACTATGTGGCTCAAACGATGAGACCATATTCATGAAACAGTCTTTACTAGCTAATTCGTTTCCACAAAAACGCAGCACAAATAAGCAAGCATTTTAACGTTTTCAATACACTAATCTACTATTACTGTTCAATCGCTGGAGTGTTTTTATTTTTTAAATGCCTTTAAAATATGTAGTTTTGTGAACACGGACGAAGAAACGCCAGCCCTGAAGCTCATCCGTAAACCATATAAAAGCAGCTCATATGCGCTTAATATAGCTCTTTAAAATGATATTATGTTTACATTGCGTACAGTCGCTGGAGTGTTTTTATTTAAATGCTTTTAAAAGAGGCTCAGTGATGTAGTTCGCAGACCGAGAGCTCGGAGCCTTGACTCTCATGTCAGTACAACAGAAAACACTGGCTGAAGGCAGCCCTCTCCGTTTTAAATGAAACTACTCGCAAACACCTGGATTTAGCTCTTGGTGTGTTCTAAGGCGTTGACGGAATGAAATCGCTGGAGCATTTAAATTTTAAAAGGCCGTATTTATTTTCATTTTCCGCTCCACCCCTTCAGTGGAGTGGATGATGGCTTAAACGGGGCATTATTTTTCGTACGTGACCTGTGGTTAGAGGCATTGTTTCTTGTCAGTAAGACATATGGCTTAATAAATTATGTTCTTGGGCATAATTTGCAAGCTAACATGCAGCACAAGCTATATCTTCCATTTAACCTAAATATAAATGATTTTAATCTGTATTTTTGTGCGTCCTCTATAAAGCACCATTTATGAGTAGTGCGCATGCGCACAAATGCCTAAGGGGACTTTCGGAGTATGACGTAAGAGGGCACCTGTGCTAAATCAAACTTAAAATACAGCGAAATGACAGGGAACAAAAAATATTAAACGAGTGATTGGGTGCTATGTTCAATACAGTTGCATTTTTTGAGAACTCTAATCAGTTAAATAGCAGAAGTTATTAGTTGGTCATTAAAAACGGCCGTGCTTTGTTGAACTATGTGGCTCAAGAGACCATATTCATGAAACAGTCTTTACTAGCTAATTCGTTTCCACAAAAACGCAGCACAAATAAGCAAGCATTTTAACGTTTCCAATACACTAATCTACTATTACTGTTCAATCGCTGGAGTGTTTTTTTTAAAATGGCTTTATGTAGTTTTGTGAACACGGACGAAGAAACGCCAGCCCTGAAGCTCATCCGTAAACCATATAAAAGCAGCTCATATGCGCTTAATATAGCTCTTTAAAATGATATTATGTTTACATTGCGTACAGTCGCTGGAGTGTTTTTATTTAAATGCTTTTAAAAGAGGCTCAGTGATGTAGTTCGCAGACCGAGAGCTCGGAGCCTTGACTCTCGTGTCAGTACAACAGAAAACACTGGCTGAAGGCAGCCCTCTCCGTTTTAAATGAAACTACTCGCAAACACCTGAATTTAGCTCTTGGTGTGTTCTAAGGGGTTGACGGAATGAAATCGCTGGAGCATTTAAATTTTAAAAGGCCGTATTTATTTTCATTTTCCGCTCCACCCCCTTCAGTGGAGTGGATGATGGCTTAAACGGGGCATTATTTTTCGTACGTGACCTGTGGTTAGAGGCATTGTTTCTTGTTAGTAAGACATATGGCTTAATAAATTATGTTCTTGGGCATAATTTGCAAGCTAACATGCAGCACAAGCTATATCTTCCATTTAACCTAAATATAAATGATTTTAATCTGTATTTTTGTGCGTCCTCTATAAAGCACCATTTATGAGTAGTGCACATGCGCACAAATGCCTAAGGGGACTTTCGGAGTATGACGTAAGAGGGCACCTGTGCTAAATCAAACATAAAATACAGCGAAATGACAGGGAACAAAAAATATTAAACGAGTGATTGGGTGCTATGTTCAATACAGTTGCATTTTTTGAGAACTCTAATCAGTTAAATAGCAGAAGTTATTAGTTGGTCATTAAAAACGGCCGTGCTTTGTTGAACTATGTGGCTCAAACGATGAGACCATATTCATGAAACAGTCTTTACTAGCTAATTCGTTTCCACAAAAACGCAGCACAAATAAGCAAGCATTTTAACGTTTCCAATACACTAATCTACTATTACTGTTCAATCGCTGGAGTGTTTTTATTTTTTAAATGCCTTTAAAATATGTAGTTTTGTGAACACGGACGAAGAAACGCCAGCCCTGAAGCTCATCCGTAAACCATATAAAAGCAGCTCGTATGCGCTTAATATAGCTCTTTAAAATGATATTATGTTTACATTGCGTACAGTCGCTGGAGTGTTTTTATTTAAATGCTTTTAAAAGAGGCTCAGTGATGTAGTTCGCAGACCGAGAGCTCGGAGCCTTGACTCTCATGTCAGTACAACAGAAAACACTGGCTGAAGGCAGCCCTCTCCGTTTTAAATGAAACTACTCGCAAACACCTGGATTTAGCTCTTGGTGTGTTCTAAGGGGTTGACGGAATGAAATCGCTGGAGCATTTAAATTTTAAAAGGCCGTATTTATTTTCATTTTCCGCTCCACCCCTTCAGTGGAGTGGATGATGGCTTAAACGGGGCATTATTTTTCGTACGTGACCTGTGGTTAGAGGCATTGTTTCTTGTTAGTTAGACATATGGCTTAATAAATTATGTTCTTGGGCATAATTTGCAAGCTAACATGCAGCACAAGCTATATCTTCCATTTAACCTAAATATAAATGATTTTAATCTGTATTTTTGTGCGTCCTCTATAAAGCACCATTTATGAGTAGTGCGCACGCGCACAAATGCCTAAGGGGACTTTCGGAGTATGACGTAAGAGGGCACCTGTGCTAAATCAAACATAAAATACAGCGAAATGACAGGGAACAAAAACTATTAAACGAGTGATTGGGTGCTATGTTCAATACAGTTGCATTTTTTGAGAACTCTAATCAGTTAAATAGCAGAAGTTATTAGTTGGTCATTAAAAACGGCCGTGCTTTGTTGAACTATGTGGCTCAAACGATGAGACCATATTCATGAAACAGTCTTTACTAGCTAATTCGTTTCCACAAAAACGCAGCACAAATAAGCAAGCATTTTAACGTTTCCAATACACTAATCTACTATTACTGTTCAATCGCTGGAGTGTTTTTATTTTTTAAATGCCTTTATGTAGTTTTGTGAACACGGACGAAGAAACGCCAGCCCTGAAGCTCATCCGTAAACCATATAAAAGCAGCTCATATGCGCTTAATATAGCTCTTTAAAATGATATTATGTTTACATTGCGTACAGTCGCTGGAGTGTTTTTATTTAAATGCTTTTAAAAGAGGCTCAGTGATGTAGTTCGCAGACCGAGAGCTCGGAGCCTTGACTCTCATGTCAGTACAACAGAAAACACTGGCTGAAGGCAGCCCTCTCCGTTTTAAATGAAACTACTCGCAAACACCTGAATTTAGCTCTTGGTGTGTTCTAAGGGGTTGACGGAATGAAATCGCTGGAGCATTTCAATTTTAAAAGGCCGTATTTATTTTCATTTTCCGCTCCACCCCTTCAGTGGAGTGGATGATGGCTTAAACGGGGCATTATTTTTCGTACGTGACCTGTGGTTAGAGGCATTGTTTCTTGTTAGTAAGACATATGGCTTAATAAATTATGTTCTTGGGCATAATTTGCAAGCTAACATGCAGCACAAGCTATATCTTCCATTTAACCTAAATATAAATGATTTTAATCTGTATTTTTGTGCGTCCTCTATAAAGCACCATTTATGAGTAGTGCGCATGCGCACAAATGCCTAAGAGGACTTTCGGAGTATGACGTAAGAGGGCACCTGTGCTAAATCAAACATAAAATACAGCGAAATGACAGGGAACAAAAAATATTAAACGAGTGATTGGGTGCTATGTTCAATACAGTTGCATTTTTTGAGAACTCTAATCAGTTAAATAGCAGAAGTTATTAGTTGGTCATTAAAAACGGCCGTGCTTTGTTGAACTATGTGGCTCAAACGATGAGACCATATTCATGAAACAGTCTTTACTAGCTAATTCGTTTCCACAAAAACGCAGCACAAATAAGCAAGCATTTTAACGTTTCCAATACACTAATCTACTATTACTGTTCAATCGCTGGAGTGTTTTTATTTTTTAAATGCCTTTAAAATATGTAGTTTTGTGAACACGGACGAAGAAACGCCAGCCCTGAAGCTTATCCGTAAACCATATAAAATCAGCTCATATGCGCTTAATATAGCTCTTTAAAATGATATTATGTTTACATTGCGTACAGTCGCTGGAGTGTTTTTATTTAAATGCTTTTAAAAGAGGCTCAGTGATGTAGTTCGCAGACCGAGAGCTCGGAGCCTTGACTCTCATGTCAGTACAACAGAAAACACTGGCTGAAGGCAGCCCTCTCCGTTTTAAATGAAACTACTCGCAAACACCTGAATTTAGCTCTTGGTGTGTTCTAAGGGGTTGACGGAATGAAATCGCTGGAGCATTTCAATTTTAAAAGGCCGTATTTATTTTCATTTTCCGCTCCACCCCTTCAGTGGAGTGGATGATGGCTTAAACGGGGCATTATTTTTCGTACGTGACCTGTGGTTAGAGGCATTGTTTCTTGTTAGTAAGACATATGGCTTAATAAATTATGTTCTTGGGCATAATTTGCAAGCTAACATGCAGCACAAGCTATATCTTCCATTTAACCTAAATATAAATGATTTTAATCTGTATTTTTGTGCGTCCTCTATAAAGCACCATTTATGAGTAGTGCGCATGCGCACAAATGCCTAAGAGGACTTTCAGAGTATGACGTAAGAGGGCACCTGTGCTAAATCAAACATAAAATACAGCGAAATGACAGGGAACAAAAAATATTAAACGAGTGATTGGGTGCTATGTTCAATACAGTTGCATTTTTTGAGAACTCTAATCAGTTAAATAGCAGAAGTTATTAGTTGGTCATTAAAAACGGCCGTGCTTTGTTGAACTATGTGGCTCAAACGATGAGACCATATTCATGAAACAGTCTTTACTAGCTAATTCGTTTCCACAAAAACGCAGCACAAATAAGCAAGCATTTTAACGTTTCCAATACACTAATCTACTATTACTGTTCAATCGCTGGAGTGTTTTTATTTTTTAAATGCCTTTAAAATATGTAGTTTTGTGAACACGGACGAAGAAACGCCAGCCCTGAAGCTCATCCGTAAACCATATAAAAGCAGCTCATATGCGCTTAATATAGCTCTTTAAAATGATATTATGTTTACATTGCGTACAGTCGCTGGAGTGTTTTTATTTAAATGCTTTTAAAAGAGGCTCAGTGATGTAGTTCGCAGACCGAGAGCTCGGAGCCTTGACTCTCATGTCAGTACAACAGAAAACACTGGCTGAAGGCAGCCCTCTCCGTTTTAAATGAAACTACTCGCAAACACCTGAATTTAGCTCTTGGTGTGTTCTAAGGGGTTGACGGAATGAAATCGCTGGAGCATTTCAATTTTAAAAGGCCGTATTTATTTTCATTTTCCGCTCCACCCCTTCAGTGGAGTGGATGATGGCTTAAACGGGGCATTATTTTTCGTACGTGACCTGTGGTTAGAGGCATTGTTTCTTGTTAGTAAGACATATGGCTTAATAAATTATGTTCTTGGGCATAATTTGCAAGCTAACATGCAGCACAAGCTATATCTTCCATTTAACCTAAATATAAATGATTTTAATCTGTATTTTTGTGCGTCCTCTATAAAGCACCATTTATGAGTAGTGCGCATGTGCACAAATGCCTAAGGGGACTTTCGGAGTATGACGTAAGAGGGCACCTGTGCTAAATCAAACATAAAATACAGCGAAATGACAGGGAACAAAAAATATTAAACGAGTGATTGGGTGCTATGTTCAATACAGTTGCATTTTTTGAGAACTCTAATCAGTTAAATAGCAGAAGTTATTAGTTGGTCATTAAAAACGGCCGTGCTTTGTTGAACTATGTGGCTCAAACGATGAGACCATATTCATGAAACAGTCTTTACTAGCTAATTCGTTTCCACAAAAACGCAGCACAAATAAGCAAGCATTTTAACGTTTCCAATACACTAATCTACTATTACTGTTCAATCGCTGGAGTGTTTTTATTTTTTAAATGGCTTTATGTAGTTTTGTGAACACGGACGAAGAAACGCCAGCCCTGAAGCTCATCCGTAAACCATATAAAAGCAGCTCATATGCGCTTAATATAGCTCTTTAAAATGATATTATGTTTACATTGCGTACAGTCGCTGGAGTGTTTTTATTTAAATGCTTTTAAAAGAGGCTCAGTGATGTAGTTCGCAGACCGAGAGCTCGGAGCCTTGACTCTCATGTCAGTACAACAGAAAACACTGGCTGAAGGCAGCCCTCTCCGTTTTAAATGAAACTACTCGCAAACACCTGGATTTAGCTCTTGGTGTGTTCTAAGGGGTTGACGGAATGAAATCGCTGGAGCATTTAAATTTTAAAAGGCCGTATTTATTTTCATTTTCCGCTCCACCCCTTCAGTGGAGTGGATGATGGCTTAAACGGGGCATTATTTTTCGTACGTGACCTGTGGTTAGAGGCATTGTTTCTTGTTAGTAAGACATATGGCTTAATAAATTATGTTCTTGGGCATAATTTGCAAGCTAACATGCAGCACAAGCTATATCTTCCATTTAACCTAAATATAAATGATTTTAATCTGTATTTTTGTGCGTCCTCTATAAAGCACCATTTATGAGTAGTGCGCACGCGCACAAATGCCTAAGGGGACTTTCGGAGTATGACGTAAGAGGGCACCTGTGCTAAATCAAACATAAAATACAGCGAAATGACAGGGAACAAAAAATATTAAACGAGTGATTGGGTGCTATGTTCAATACAGTTGCATTTTTTGAGAACTCTAATCAGTTAAATAGCAGAAGTTATTAGTTGGTCATTAAAAACGGCCGTGCTTTGTTGAACTATGTGGCTCAAACGATGAGACCATATTCATGAAACAGTCTTTACTAGCTAATTCGTTTCCACAAAAACGCAGCACAAATAAGCAAGCATTTTAACGTTTTCAATACACTAATCTACTATTACTGTTCAATCGCTGGAGTGTTTTTATTTTTTAAATGCCTTTAAAATATGTAGTTTTGTGAACACGGACGAAGAAACGCCAGCCCTGAAGCTCATCCGTAAACCATATAAAAGCAGCTCATATGCGCTTAATACAGCTCTTTAAAATGATATTATGTTTACATTGCGTACAGTCGCTGGAGTGTTTTTATTTAAATGCTTTTAAAAGAGGCTCAGTGATGTAGTTCGCAGACCGAGAGCTCGGAGCCTTGACTCTCATGTCAGTACAACAGAAAACACTGGCTGAAGGCAGCCCTCTCCGTTTTAAATGAAACTACTCGCAAACACCTGAATTTAGCTCTTGGTGTGTTCTAAGGGGTTGACGGAATGAAATCGCTGGAGCATTTAAATTTTAAAAGGCCGTATTTATTTTCATTTTCCGCTCCAACCCTTCAGTGGAGTGGATGATGGCTTAAACGGGGCATTATTTTTCGTACGTGACCTGTGGTTAGAGGCATTGTTTCTTGTTAGTAAGACATATGGCTTAATAAATTATGTTCTTGGGCATAATTTGCAAGCTAACATGCAGCACACGCTATATCTTACATTTAACCTAAATATAAATGATTTTAATCTGTATTTTTGTGCGTCCTCTATAAAGCACCATTTATGAGTAGTGCGCATGCGCACAAATGCCTAAGGGGACTTTCGGAGTATGACGTAAGAGGGCACCTGTGCTAAATCAAACATAAAATACAGCGAAATGACAAGGAACAAAAAATATTAAACGAGTGATTGGGTGCTATGTTCAATACAGTTGCATTTTTTGAGAATTTTAATCAGTTAAATAGCAGAAGTTATTAGTTGGTCATTAAAAACGGCCGTGCTTTGTTGAACTATGTGGCTCAAGAGACCATATTCATGAAACAGTCTTTACTAGCTAATTCGTTTCCATAAAAACGCAGCACAAATAAGCAAGCATTTTAACGTTTCCAATACACTAATCTACTATTACTGTTCAATCGCTGGAGTGTTTTTTTTTTTAAATGGCTTTATGTAGTTTTGTGAACACGGACGAAGAAACGCCAGCCCTGAAGCTCATCCGTAAACCATATAAAAGCAGCTCATATGCGCTTAATACAGCTCTTTAAAATGATATTATGTTTACATTGCGTACAGTCGCTGGAGTGTTTTTATTTAAATGCTTTTAAAAGAGGCTCAGTGATGTAGTTCGCAGACCGAGAGCTCGGAGCCTTGACTCTCATGTCAGTACAACAGAAAACACTGGCTGAAGGCAGCCCTCTCCGTTTTAAATGAAACTACTCGCAAACACCTGGATTTAGCTCTTGGTGTGTTCTAAGGGGTTGACGGAATGAAATCGCTGGAGCATTTAAATTTTAAAAGGCCGTATTTATTTTCATTTTCCGCTCCACCCCTTCAGTGGAGTGGATGATGGCTTAAACGGGGCATTATTTTTCGTACGTGACCTGTGGTTAGAGGCATTGTTTCTTGTTAGTAAGACATATGGCTTAATAAATTATGTTCTTGGGCATAATTTGCAAGCTAACATGCAGCACAAGCTATATCTTCCATTTAACCTAAATATAAATGATTTTAATCTGTATTTTTGTGCGTCCTCTATAAAGCACCATTTATGAGTAGTGCGCACGCGCACAAATGCCTAAGGGGACTTTCGGAGTATGACGTAAGAGGGCACCTGTGCTAAATCAAACATAAAATACAGCGAAATGACAGGGAACAAAAAATATTAAACGAGTGATTGGGTGCTATGTTCAATACAGTTGCATTTTTTGAGAACTCTAATCAGTTAAATAGCAGAAGTTATTAGTTGGTCATTAAAAACGGCCGTGCTTTGTTGAACTATGTGGCTCAAACGATGAGACCATATTCATGAAACAGTCTTTACTAGCTAATTCGTTTCCACAAAAACGCAGCACAAATAAGCAAGCATTTTAACGTTTTCAATACACTAATCTACTATTACTGTTCAATCGCTGGAGTGTTTTTATTTTTTAAATGCCTTTAAAATATGTAGTTTTGTGAACACGGACGAAGAAACGCCAGCCCTGAAGCTCATCCGTAAACCATATAAAAGCAGCTCATATGCGCTTAATATAGCTCTTTAAAATGATATTATGTTTACATTGCGTACAGTCGCTGGAGTGTTTTTATTTAAATGCTTTTAAAAGAGGCTCAGTGATGTAGTTCGCAGACCGAGAGCTCGGAGCCTTGACTCTCATGTCAGTACAACAGAAAACACTGGCTGAAGGCAGCCCTCTCCGTTTTAAATGAAACTACTCGCAAACACCTGGATTTAGCTCTTGGTGTGTTCTAAGGGGTTGACGGAATGAAATCGCTGGAGCATTTAAATTTTAAAAGGCCGTATTTATTTTCATTTTCCGCTCCACCCCTTCAGTGGAGTGGATGATGGCTTAAACGGGGCATTATTTTTCGTACGTGACCTGTGGTTAGAGGCATTGTTTCTTGTTAGTTAGACATATGGCTTAATAAATTATGTTCTTGGGCATAATTTGCAAGCTAACATGCAGCACAAGCTATATCTTCCATTTAACCTAAATATAAATGATTTTAATCTGTATTTTTGTGCGTCCTCTATAAAGCACCATTTATGAGTAGTGCGCACGCGCACAAATGCCTAAGGGGACTTTCGGAGTATGACGTAAGAGGGCACCTGTGCTAAATCAAACATAAAATACAGCGAAATGACAGGGAACAAAAACTATTAAACGAGTGATTGGGTGCTATGTTCAATACAGTTGCATTTTTTGAGAACTCTAATCAGTTAAATAGCAGAAGTTATTAGTTGGTCATTAAAAACGGCCGTGCTTTGTTGAACTATGTGGCTCAAACGATGAGACCATATTCATGAAACAGTCTTTACTAGCTAATTCGTTTCCACAAAAACGCAGCACAAATAAGCAAGCATTTTAACGTTTCCAATACACTAATCTACTATTACTGTTCAATCGCTGGAGTGTTTTTATTTTTTAAATGCCTTTATGTAGTTTTGTGAACACGGACGAAGAAACGCCAGCCCTGAAGCTCATCCGTAAACCATATAAAAGCAGCTCATATGCGCTTAATATAGCTCTTTAAAATGATATTATGTTTACATTGCGTACAGTCGCTGGAGTGTTTTTATTTAAATGCTTTTAAAAGAGGCTCAGTGATGTAGTTCGCAGACCGAGAGCTCGGAGCCTTGACTCTCATGTCAGTACAACAGAAAACACTGGCTGAAGGCAGCCCTCTCCGTTTTAAATGAAACTACTCGCAAACACCTGGATTTAGCTCTTGGTGTGTTCTAAGGGGTTGACGGAATGAAATCGCTGGAGCATTTAAATTTTAAAAGGCCGTATTTATTTTCATTTTCCGCTCCACCCCTTCAGTGGAGTGGATGATGGCTTAAACGGGGCATTATTTTTCGTACGTGACCTGTGGTTAGAGGCATTGTTTCTTGTTAGTTAGACATATGGCTTAATAAATTATGTTCTTGGGCATAATTTGCAAGCTAACATGCAGCACAAGCTATATCTTCCATTTAACCTAAATATAAATGATTTTAATCTGTATTTTTGTGCGTCCTCTATAAAGCACCATTTATGAGTAGTGCGCATGCGCGCAAATGCCTAAGGGGACTTTCGGAGTATGACGTAAGAGGGCACCTGTGCTAAATCAAACATAAAATACAGCGAAATGACAGGGAACAAAAAATATTAAACGAGTGGTTGGGTGCTATGTTCAATACAGTTGCATTTTTTGAGAACTCTAATCAGTTAAATAGCAGAAGTTATTAGTTGGTCATTAAAAACGGCCGTGCTTTGTTGAACTATGTGGCTCAAACGATGAGACCATATTCATGAAACAGTCTTTACTAGCTAATTCGTTTCCACAAAAACGCAGCACAAATAAGCAAGCATTTTAACGTTTTCAATACACTAATCTACTATTACTGTTCAATCGCTGGAGTGTTTTTATTTTTTAAATGCCTTTAAAATATGTAGTTTTGTGAACACGGACGAAGAAACGCCAGCCCTGAAGCTCATCCGTAAACCATATAAAAGCAGCTCGTATGCGCTTAATATAGCTCTTTAAAATGATATTATGTTTACATTGCGTACAGTCGCTGGAGTGTTTTTATTTAAATGCTTTTAAAAGAGGCTCAGTGATGTAGTTCGCAGACCGAGAGCTCGGAGCCTTGACTCTCATGTCAGTACAACAGAAAACACTGGCTGAAGGCAGCCCTCTCCGTTTTAAATGAAACTACTCGCAAACACCTGAATTTAGCTCTTGGTGTGTTCTAAGGGGTTGACGGAATGAAATCGCTGGAGCATTTAAATTTTAAAAGGCCGTATTTATTTTCATTTTCCGCTCCACCCCTTCAGTGGAGTGGATGATGGCTTAAACGGGGCATTATTTTTCGTACGTGACCTGTGGTTAGAGGCATTGTTTCTTGTTAGTAAGACATATGGCTTAATAAATTATGTTCTTGGGCATAATTTGCAAGCTAACATGCAGCACAAGCTATATCTTCCATTTAACCTAAATATAAATGATTTTAATCTGTATTTTTGTGCGTCCTCTATAAAGCACCATTTATGAGTAGTGCGCATGCGCGCAAATGCCTAAGGGGACTTTCGGAGTATGACGTAAGAGGGCACCTGTGCTAAATCAAACATAAAATACAGCGAAATGACAGGGAACAAAAAATATTAAACGAGTGGTTGGGTGCTATGTTCAATACAGTTGCATTTTTTGAGAACTCTAATCAGTTAAATAGCAGAAGTTATTAGTTGGTCATTAAAAACGGCCGTGCTTTGTTGAACTATGTGGCTCAAACGATGAGACCATATTCATGAAACAGTCTTTACTAGCTAATTCGTTTCCACAAAAACGCAGCACAAATAAGCAAGCATTTTAACGTTTCCAATACACTAATCTACTATTACTGTTCAATCGCTGGAGTGTTTTTATTTTTTAAATGCCTTTAAAATATGTAGTTTTGTGAACACGGACGAACGCCAGTCCTGAAGCTCATCCGTAAACCATATAAAAGCAGCTCGTATGCGCTTAATATAGCTCTTTAAAATGATATTATGTTTACATTGCGTACAGTCGCTGGAGTGTTTTTATTTAAATGCTTTTAAAAGAGGCTCAGTGATGTAGTTCGCAGACCGAGAGCTCGGAGCCTTGACTCTCATGTCAGTACAACAGAAAACACTGGCTGAAGGCAGCCCTCTCCGTTTTAAATGAAACTACTCGCAAACACCTGAATTTAGCTCTTGGTGTGTTCTAAGGGGTTGACGGAATGAAATCGCTGGAGCATTTAAATTTTAAAAGGCCGTATTTATTTTCATTTTCCGCTCCACCCCTTCAGTGGAGTGGATGATGGCTTAAACGGGGCATTATTTTTCGTACGTGACCTGTGGTTAGAGGCATTGTTTCTTGTTAGTAAGACATATGGCTTAATAAATTATGTTCTTGGGCATAATTTGCAAGCTAACATGCAGCACACGCTATATCTTCCATTTAACCTAAATATAAATGATTTTAATCTGTATTTTTGTGCGTCCTCTATAAAGCACCATTTATGAGTAGTGCGCATGCGCACAAATGCCTAAGGGGACTTTCGGAGTATGACGTAAGAGGGCACCTGTGCTAAATCAAACATAAAATACAGCGAAATGACAAGGAACAAAAAATATTAAACGAGTGATTGGGTGCTATGTTCAATACAGTTGCATTTTTTGAGAACTCTAATCAGTTAAATAGCAGAAGTTATTAGTTGGTCATTAAAAACGGCCGTGCTTTGTTGAACTATGTGGCTCAAACGATGAGACCATATTCATGAAACAGTCTTTACTAGCTAATTCGTTTCCACAAAAACGCAGCACAAATAAGCAAGCATTTTAACGTTTCCAATACACTAATCTACTATTACTGTTCAATCGCTGGAGTGTTTTTATTTTTTAAATGCCTTTATGTAGTTTTGTGAACACGGACGAAGAAACGCCAGCCCTGAAGCTCATCCGTAAACCATATAAAAGCAGCTCATATGCGCTTAATATAGCTCTTTAAAATGATATTATGTTGACATTGCGTACAGTCGCTGGAGTGTTTTTATTTAAATGCTTTTAAAAGAGGCTCAGTGATATAGTTCGCAGACCGAGAGCTCGGAGCCTTGACTCTCATGTCAGTACAACAGAAAACACTGGCTGAAGGCAGCCCTCTCCGTTTTAAATGAAACTACTCGCAAACACCTGGATTTAGCTCTTGGTGTGTTCTAAGGGGTTGACGGAATGAAATCGCTGGAGCATTTAAATTTTAAAAGGCCGTATTTATTTTCATTTTCCGCTCCACCCCTTCAGTGGAGTGGATGATGGCTTAAACGGGGCATTATTTTTCGTACGTGACCTGTGGTTAGAGGCATTGTTTCTTGTTAGTAAGACATATGGCTTAATAAATTATGTTCTTGGGCATAATTTGCAAGCTAACATGCAGCACAAGCTATATCTTCCATTTAACCTAAATATAAATGATTTTAATCTGTATTTTTGTGCATCCTCTATAAAGCACCATTTATGAGTAGTGCGCACGCGCACAAATGCCTAAGGGGACTTTCGGAGTATGACGTAAGAGGGCACCTGTGCTAAATCAAACATAAAATACAGCGAAATGACAGGGAACAAAAAATATTAAACGAGTGATTGGGTGCTATGTTCAATACAGTTGCATTTTTGAGAACTCTAATCAGTTAAATAGCAGAAGTTATTAGTTGGTCATTAAAAACGGCCGTGCTTTGTTGAACTATGTGGCTCAAACGATGAGACCATATTCATGAAACAGTCTTTACTAGCTAATTCGTTTCCACAAAAACGCAGCACAAATAAGCAAGCATTTTAACGTTTCCAATACACTAATCTACTATTACTGTTCAATCGCTGGAGTGTTTTTATTTTTTAAATGCCTTTAAAATATGTAGTTTTGTGAACACGGACGAAGAAACGCCAGCCCTGAAGCTCATCCGTAAACCATATAAAAGCAGCTCGTATGCGCTTAATATAGCTCTTTAAAATGATATTATGTTTACATTGCGTACAGTCGCTGGAGTGTTTTTATTTAAATGCTTTTAAAAGAGGCTCAGTGATGTAGTTCGCAGACCGAGAGCTCGGAGCCTTGACTCTCGTGTCAGTACAACAGAAAACACTGGCTGAAGGCAGCCCTCTCCGTTTTAAATGAAACTACTCGCAAACACCTGAATTTAGCTCTTGGTGTGTTCTAAGGGGTTGACGGAATGAAATCGCTGGAGCATTTAAATTTTAAAAGGCCGTATTTATTTTCATTTTCCGCTCCACCCCCTTCAGTGGAGTGGATGATGGCTTAAACGGGGCATTATTTTTCGTACGTGACCTGTGGTTAGAGGCATTGTTTCTTGTTAGTAAGACATATGGCTTAATAAATTATGTTCTTGGGCATAATTTGCAAGCTAACATGCAGCACAAGCTATATCTTCCATTTAACCTAAATATAAATGATTTTAATCTGTATTTTTGTGCGTCCTCTATAAAGCACCATTTATGAGTAGTGCGCACTCGCACAAATGCCTAAGGGGACTTTCGGAGTATGACGTAAGAGGGCACCTGTGCTAAATCAAACATAAAATACAGCGAAATGACAGGGAACAAAAAATATTAAACGAGTGATTGGGTGCTATGTTCAATACAGTTGCATTTTTTGAGAACTCTAATCAGTTAAATAGCAGAAGTTATTAGTTGGTCATTAAAAACGGCCGTGCTTTGTTGAACTATGTGGCTCAAACGATGAGACCATATTCATGAAACAGTCTTTACTAGCTAATTCGTTTCCACAAAAACGCAGCACAAATAAGCAAGCATTTTAACGTTTCCAATACACTAATCTACTATTACTGTTCAATCGCTGGAGTGTTTTTATTTTTTAAATGCCTTTAAAATATGTAGTTTTGTGAACACGGACGAAGAAACGCCAGCCCTGAAGCTCATCCGTAAACCATATAAAAGCAGCTCATATGCGCTTAATATAGCTCTTTAAAATGATATTATGTTTACATTGCGTACAGTCGCTGGAGTGTTTTTATTTAAATGCTTTTAAAAGAGGCTCAGTGATGTAGTTCGCAGACCGAGAGCTCGGAGCCTTGACTCTCGTGTCAGTACAACAGAAAACACTGGCTGAAGGCAGCCCTCTCCGTTTTAAATGAAACTACTCGCAAACACCTGAATTTAGCTCTTGGTGTGTTCTAAGGGGTTGACGGAATGAAATCGCTGGAGCATTTAAATTTTAAAAGGCCGTATTTATTTTCATTTTCCGCTCCACCCCCTTCAGTGGAGTGGATGATGGCTTAAACGGGGCATTATTTTTCATACGTGACCTGTGGTTAGAGGCATTGTTTCTTGTTAGTAAGACATATGGCTTAATAAATTATGTTCTTGGGCATAATTTGCAAGCTAACATGCAGCACAAGCTATATCTTCCATTTAACCTAAATATAAATGATTTTAATCTGTATTTTTGTGCGTCCTCTATAAAGCACCATTTATGAGTAGTGCGCATGCGCACAAATGCCTAAGGGGACTTTCGGAGTATGTCGTAAGAGGGCACCTGTGCTAAATCAAACATAAAATACAGCGAAATGACAGGGAACAAAAAATATTAAACGAGTGATTGGGTGCTATGTTCAATACAGTTGCATTTTTTGAGAACTCTAATCAGTTAAATAGCAGAAGTTATTAGTTGGTCATTAAAAACGGCCGTGCTTTGTTGAACTATGTGGCTCAAACGATGAGACCATATTCATGAAACAGTCTTTACTAGCTAATTCGTTTCCACAAAAACGCAGCACAAATAAGCAAGCATTTTAACGTTTCCAATACACTAATCTACTATTACTGTTCAATCGCTGGAGTGTTTTTTTTAAAATGGCTTTATGTAGTTTTGTGAACACGGACGAAGAAACGCCAGCCCTGAAGCTCATCCGTAAACCATATAAAAGCAGCTCATATGCGCTTAATATAGCTCTTTAAAATGATATTATGTTTACATTGCGTACAGTCGCTGGAGTGTTTTTATTTAAATGCTTTTAAAAGAGGCTCAGTGATGTAGTTCGCAGACCGAGAGCTCGGAGCCTTGACTCTCGTGTCAGTACAACAGAAAACACTGGCTGAAGGCAGCCCTCTCCGTTTTAAATGAAACTACTCGCAAACACCTGAATTTAGCTCTTGGTGTGTTCTAAGGGGTTGACGGAATGAAATCGCTGGAGCATTTAAATTTTAAAAGGCCGTATTTATTTTCATTTTCCGCTCCACCCCCTTCAGTGGAGTGGATGATGGCTTAAACGGGGCATTATTTTTCGTACGTGACCTGTGGTTAGAGGCATTGTTTCTTGTTAGTAAGACATATGGCTTAATAAATTATGTTCTTGGGCATAATTTGCAAGCTAACATGCAGCACAAGCTATATCTTCCATTTAACCTAAATATAAATGATTTTAATCTGTATTTTTGTGCGTCCTCTATAAAGCACCATTTATGAGTAGTGCACATGCGCACAAATGCCTAAGGGGACTTTCGGAGTATGACGTAAGAGGGCACCTGTGCTAAATCAAACATAAAATACAGCGAAATGACAGGGAACAAAAAATATTAAACGAGTGATTGGGTGCTATGTTCAATACAGTTGCATTTTTTGAGAACTCTAATCAGTTAAATAGCAGAAGTTATTAGTTGGTCATTAAAAACGGCCGTGCTTTGTTGAACTATGTGGCTCAAACGATGAGACCATATTCATGAAACAGTCTTTACTAGCTAATTCGTTTCCACAAAAACGCAGCACAAATAAGCAAGCATTTTAACGTTTCCAATACACTAATCTACTATTACTGTTCAATCGCTGGAGTGTTTTTATTTTTTAAATGCCTTTAAAATATGTAGTTTTGTGAACACGGACGAAGAAACGCCAGCCCTGAAGCTCATCCGTAAACCATATAAAAGCAGCTCGTATGCGCTTAATATAGCTCTTTAAAATGATATTATGTTTACATTGCGTACAGTCGCTGGAGTGTTTTTATTTAAATGCTTTTAAAAGAGGCTCAGTGATGTAGTTCGCAGACCGAGAGCTCGGAGCCTTGACTCTCATGTCAGTACAACAGAAAACACTGGCTGAAGGCAGCCCTCTCCGTTTTAAATGAAACTACTCGCAAACACCTGAATTTAGCTCTTGGTGTGTTCTAAGGGGTTGACGGAATGAAATCGCTGGAGCATTTAAATTTTAAAAGGCCGTATTTATTTTCATTTTCCGCTCCACCCCTTCAGTGAAGTGGAATGGCTTAAACGGGGCATTATTTTTCGTACGTGACCTGTGGTTAGAGGCATTGTTTCTTGTTAGTAAGACATATGGCTTAATAAATTATGTTCTTGGGCATAATTTGCAAGCTAACATGCAACACAAGCTATATCTTCCATTTAACCTAAATATAAATGATTTTAATCTGTATTTTTGTGCGTCCTCTATAAAGCACCATTTATGAGTAGTGCGCATGCGCACAAATGCCTAAGGGGACTTTCGGAGTATGACGTAAGAGGGCACCTGTGCTAAATCAAACATAAAATACAGCGAAATGACAGGGAACAAAAAATATTAAACGAGTGATTGGGTGCTATGTTCAATACAGTTGCATTTTTTGAGAACTCTAATCAGTTAAATAGCAGAAGTTATTAGTTGGTCATTAAAAACGGCCGTGCTTTGTTGAACTATGTGGCTCAAACGATGAGACCATATTCATGAAACAGTCTTTACTAGCTAATTCGTTTCCACAAAAACGCAGCACAAATAAGCAAGCATTTTAACGTTTTCAATACACTAATCTACTATTACTGTTCAATCGCTGGAGTGTTTTTATTTTTTAAATGCCTTTAAAATATGTAGTTTTGTGAACACGGACGAAGAAACGCCAGCCCTGAAGCTCATCCGTAAACCATATAAAAGCAGCTCATATGCGCTTAATATAGCTCTTTAAAATGATATTATGTTTACATTGCGTACAGTCGCTGGAGTGTTTTTATTTAAATGCTTTTAAAAGAGGCTCAGTGATGTAGTTCGCAGACCGAGAGCTCGGAGCCTTGACTCTCATGTCAGTAACAACAGAAAACACTGGCTGAAGGCAGCCCTCTCCGTTTTAAATGAAACTACTCGCAAACACCTGAATTTAGCTCTTGGTGTGTTCTAAGGGGTTGACGGAATGAAATCGCTGGAGCATTTAAATTTTAAAAGGCCGTATTTATTTTCATTTTCCGCTCCACCCCTTCAGTGGAGTGGATGATGGCTTAAACGGGGCATTATTTTTCGTACGTGACCTGTGGCTAGAGGCATTGTTTCTTGTTAGTAAGACATATGGCTTAATAAATTATGTTCTTGGGCATAATTTGCAAGCTAACATGCAGCACAAGCTATATCTTCCATTTAACCTAAATATAAATGATTTTAATCTGTATTTTTGTGCGTCCTCTATAAAGCACCATTTATGAGTAGTGCGCACGCGCACAAATGCCTAAGGGGACTTTCGGAGTATGACGTAAGAGGGCACCTGTGCTAAATCAAACATAAAATACAGCGAAATGACAAGGAACAAAAAATATTAAACGAGTGATTGGGTGCTATGTTCAATACAGTTGCATTTTTTGAGAACTCTAATCAGTTAAATAGCAGAAGTTATTAGTTGGTCATTAAAAACGGCCGTGCTTTGTTGAACTATGTGGCTCAAACGATGAGACCATATTCATGAAACAGTCTTACTAGCTAATTCGTTTCCACAAAAACGCAGCACAAATAAGCAAGCATTTTAACGTTTCCAATACACTAATCTACTATTACTGTTCAATCGCTGGAGTGTTTTTATTTTTTAAATGCCTTTATGTAGTTTTGTGAACACGGACGAAGAAACGCCAGCCCTGAAGCTCATCCGTAAACCATATAAAAGCAGCTCATATGCGCTTAATATAGCTCTTTAAAATGATATTATGTTGACATTGCGTACAGTCGCTGGAGTGTTTTTATTTAAATGCTTTTAAAAGAGGCTCAGTGATATAGTTCGCAGACCGAGAGCTCGGAGCCTTGACTCTCATGTCAGTACAACAGAAAACACTGGCTGAAGGCAGCCCTCTCCGTTTTAAATGAAACTACTCGCAAACACCTGGATTTAGCTCTTGGTGTGTTCTAAGGGGTTGACGGAATGAAATCGCTGGAGCATTTAAATTTTAAAAGGCCGTATTTATTTTCATTTTCCGCTCCACCCCTTCAGTGGAGTGGATGATGGCTTAAACGGGGCATTATTTTTCGTACGTGACCTGTGGTTAGAGGCATTGTTTCTTGTTAGTAAGACATATGGCTTAATAAATTATGTTCTTGGGCATAATTTGCAAGCTAACATGCAGCACAAGCTATATCTTCCATTTAACCTAAATATAAATGATTTTAATCTGTATTTTTGTGCATCCTCTATAAAGCACCATTTATGAGTAGTGCGCACGCGCACAAATGCCTAAGGGGACTTTCGGAGTATGACGTAAGAGGGCACCTGTGCTAAATCAAACATAAAATACAGCGAAATGACAGGGAACAAAAAATATTAAACGAGTGATTGGGTGCTATGTTCAATACAGTTGCATTTTTGAGAACTCTAATCAGTTAAATAGCAGAAGTTATTAGTTGGTCATTAAAAACGGCCGTGCTTTGTTGAACTATGTGGCTCAAACGATGAGACCATATTCATGAAACAGTCTTTACTAGCTAATTCGTTTCCACAAAAACGCAGCACAAATAAGCAAGCATTTTAACGTTTCCAATACACTAATCTACTATTACTGTTCAATCGCTGGAGTGTTTTTATTTTTTAAATCCCTTTAAAATATGTAGTTTTGTGAACACGGACGAAGAAACGCCAGCCCTGAAGCTCATCCGTAAACCATATAAAAGCAGCTCGTATGCGCTTAATATAGCTCTTTAAAATGATATTATGTTTACATTGCGTACAGTCGCTGGAGTGTTTTTATTTAAATGCTTTTAAAAGAGGCTCAGTGATGTAGTTCGCAGACCGAGAGCTCGGAGCCTTGACTCTCGTGTCAGTACAACAGAAAACACTGGCTGAAGGCAGCCCTCTCCGTTTTAAATGAAACTACTCGCAAACACCTGAATTTAGCTCTTGGTGTGTTCTAAGGGGTTGACGGAATGAAATCGCTGGAGCATTTAAATTTTAAAAGGCCGTATTTATTTTCATTTTCCGCTCCACCCCCTTCAGTGGAGTGGATGATGGCTTAAACGGGGCATTATTTTTCGTACGTGACCTGTGGTTAGAGGCATTGTTTCTTGTTAGTAAGACATATGGCTTAATAAATTATGTTCTTGGGCATAATTTGCAAGCTAACATGCAGCACAAGCTATATCTTCCATTTAACCTAAATATAAATGATTTTAATCTGTATTTTTGTGCGTCCTCTATAAAGCACCATTTATGAGTAGTGCGCACTCGCACAAATGCCTAAGGGGACTTTCGGAGTATGACGTAAGAGGGCACCTGTGCTAAATCAAACATAAAATACAGCGAAATGACAGGGAACAAAAAATATTAAACGAGTGATTGGGTGCTATGTTCAATACAGTTGCATTTTTTGAGAACTCTAATCAGTTAAATAGCAGAAGTTATTAGTTGGTCATTAAAAACGGCCGTGCTTTGTTGAACTATGTGGCTCAAACGATGAGACCATATTCATGAAACAGTCTTTACTAGCTAATTCGTTTCCACAAAAACGCAGCACAAATAAGCAAGCATTTTAACGTTTCCAATACACTAATCTACTATTACTGTTCAATCGCTGGAGTGTTTTTATTTTTTAAATGCCTTTAAAATATGTAGTTTTGTGAACACGGACGAAGAAACGCCAGCCCTGAAGCTCATCCGTAAACCATATAAAAGCAGCTCATATGCGCTTAATATAGCTCTTTAAAATGATATTATGTTTACATTGCGTACAGTCGCTGGAGTGTTTTTATTTAAATGCTTTTAAAAGAGGCTCAGTGATGTAGTTCGCAGACCGAGAGCTCGGAGCCTTGACTCTCGTGTCAGTACAACAGAAAACACTGGCTGAAGGCAGCCCTCTCCGTTTTAAATGAAACTACTCGCAAACACCTGAATTTAGCTCTTGGTGTGTTCTAAGGGGTTGACGGAATGAAATCGCTGGAGCATTTAAATTTTAAAAGGCCGTATTTATTTTCATTTTCCGCTCCACCCCTTCAGTGGAGTGGATGATGGCTTAAACGGGGCATTATTTTTCGTACGTGACCTGTGGTTAGAGGCATTGTTTCTTGTTAGTAAGACATATGGCTTAATAAATTATGTTCTTGGGCATAATTTGCAAGCTAACATGCAGCACAAGCTATATCTTCCATTTAACCTAAATATAAATGATTTTAATCTGTATTTTTGTGCGTCCTCTATAAAGCACCATTTATGAGTAGTGCGCATGCGCGCAAATGCCTAAGGGGACTTTCGGAGTATGACGTAAGAGGGCACCTGTGCTAAATCAAACATAAAATACAGCGAAATGACAGGGAACAAAAAATATTAAACGAGTGGTTGGGTGCTATGTTCAATACAGTTGCATTTTTTGAGAACTCTAATCAGTTAAATAGCAGAAGTTATTAGTTGGTCATTAAAAACGGCCGTGCTTTGTTGAACTATGTGGCTCAAACGATGAGACCATATTCATGAAACAGTCTTTACTAGCTAATTCGTTTCCACAAAAACGCAGCACAAATAAGCAAGCATTTTAACGTTTCCAATACACTAATCTACTATTACTGTTCAATCGCTGGAGTGTTTTTATTTTTTAAATGCCTTTAAAATATGTAGTTTTGTGAACACGGACGAACGCCAGCCCTGAAGCTCATCCGTAAACCATATAAAAGCAGCTCGTATGCGCTTAATATAGCTCTTTAAAATGATATTATGTTTACATTGCGTACAGTCGCTGGAGTGTTTTTATTTAAATGCTTTTAAAAGAGGCTCAGTGATGTAGTTCGCAGACCGAGAGCTCGGAGCCTTGACTCTCATGTCAGTACAACAGAAAACACTGGCTGAAGGCAGCCCTCTCCGTTTTAAATGAAACTACTCGCAAACACCTGAATTTAGCTCTTGGTGTGTTCTAAGGGGTTGACGGAATGAAATCGCTGGAGCATTTAAATTTTAAAAGGCCGTATTTATTTTCATTTTCCGCTCCACCCCTTCAGTGGAGTGGATGATGGCTTAAACGGGGCATTATTTTTCGTACGTGACCTGTGGTTAGAGGCATTGTTTCTTGTTAGTAAGACATATGGCTTAATAAATTATGTTCTTGGGCATAATTTGCAAGCTAACATGCAGCACAAGCTATATCTTCCATTTAACCTAAATATAAATGATTTTAATCTGTATTTTTGTGCGTCCTCTATAAAGCACCATTTATGAGTAGTGCGCATGCGCGCAAATGCCTAAGGGGACTTTCGGAGTATGACGTAAGAGGGCACCTGTGCTAAATCAAACATAAAATACAGCGAAATGACAGGGAACAAAAAATATTAAACGAGTGGTTGGGTGCTATGTTCAATACAGTTGCATTTTTTGAGAACTCTAATCAGTTAAATAGCAGAAGTTATTAGTTGGTCATTAAAAACGGCCGTGCTTTGTTGAACTATGTGGCTCAAACGATGAGACCATATTCATGAAACAGTCTTTACTAGCTAATTCGTTTCCACAAAAACGCAGCACAAATAAGCAAGCATTTTAACGTTTCCAATACACTAATCTACTATTACTGTTCAATCGCTGGAGTGTTTTTATTTTTTAAATGCCTTTAAAATATGTAGTTTTGTGAACACGGACGAACGCCAGTCCTGAAGCTCATCCGTAAACCATATAAAAGCAGCTCGTATGCGCTTAATATAGCTCTTTAAAATGATATTATGTTTACATTGCGTACAGTCGCTGGAGTGTTTTTATTTAAATGCTTTTAAAAGAGGCTCAGTGATGTAGTTCGCAGACCGAGAGCTCGGAGCCTTGACTCTCATGTCAGTACAACAGAAAACACTGGCTGAAGGCAGCCCTCTCCGTTTTAAATGAAACTACTCGCAAACACCTGAATTTAGCTCTTGGTGTGTTCTAAGGGGTTGACGGAATGAAATCGCTGGAGCATTTAAATTTTAAAAGGCCGTATTTATTTTCATTTTCCGCTCCACCCCTTCAGTGGAGTGGATGATGGCTTAAACGGGGCATTATTTTTCGTACGTGACCTGTGGTTAGAGGCATTGTTTCTTGTTAGTAAGACATATGGCTTAATAAATTATGTTCTTGGGCATAATTTGCAAGCTAACATGCAGCACACGCTATATCTTCCATTTAACCTAAATATAAATGATTTTAATCTGTATTTTTGTGCGTCCTCTATAAAGCACCATTTATGAGTAGTGCGCATGCGCACAAATGCCTAAGGGGACTTTCGGAGTATGACGTAAGAGGGCACCTGTGCTAAATCAAACATAAAATACAGCGAAATGACAAGGAACAAAAAATATTAAACGAGTGATTGGGTGCTATGTTCAATACAGTTGCATTTTTTGAGAACTCTAATCAGTTAAATAGCAGAAGTTATTAGTTGGTCATTAAAAACGGCCGTGCTTTGTTGAACTATGTGGCTCAAACGATGAGACCATATTCATGAAACAGTCTTTACTAGCTAATTCGTTTCCACAAAAACGCAGCACAAATAAGCAAGCATTTTAACGTTTCCAATACACTAATCTACTATTACTGTTCAATCGCTGGAGTGTTTTTATTTTTTAAATGCCTTTATGTAGTTTTGTGAACACGGACGAAGAAACGCCAGCCCTGAAGCTCATCCGTAAACCATATAAAAGCAGCTCGTATGCGCTTAATATAGCTCTTTAAAATGATATTATGTTTACATTGCGTACAGTCGCTGGAGTGTTTTTATTTAAATGCTTTTAAAAGAGGCTCAGTGATGTAGTTCGCAGACCGAGAGCTCGGAGCCTTGACTCTCATGTCAGTACAACAGAAAACACTGGCTGAAGGCAGCCCTCTCCGTTTTAAATGAAACTACTCGCAAACACCTGAATTTAGCTCTTGGTGTGTTCTAAGGGGTTGACGGAATGAAATCGCTGGAGCATTTAAATTTTAAAAGGCCGTATTTATTTTCATTTTCCGCTCCACCCCTTCAGTGGAGTGGATGATGGCTTAAACGGGGCATTATTTTTCGTACGTGACCTGTGGTTAGAGGCATTGTTTCTTGTTAGTAAGACATATGGCTTAATAAATTATGTTCTTGGGCATAATTTGCAAGCTAACATGCAGCACAAGCTATATCTTCCATTTAACCTAAATATAAATGATTTTAATCTGTATTTTTGTGCGTCCTCTATAAAGCACCATTTATGAGTAGTGCGCATGCGCGCAAATGCCTAAGGGGACTTTCGGAGTATGACGTAAGAGGGCACCTGTGCTAAATCAAACATAAAATACAGCGAAATGACAGGGAACAAAAAATATTAAACGAGTGGTTGGGTGCTATGTTCAATACAGTTGCATTTTTTGAGAACTCTAATCAGTTAAATAGCAGAAGTTATTAGTTGGTCATTAAAAACGGCCGTGCTTTGTTGAACTATGTGGCTCAAACGATGAGACCATATTCATGAAACAGTCTTTACTAGCTAATTCGTTTCCACAAAAACGCAGCACAAATAAGCAAGCATTTTAACGTTTCCAATACACTAATCTACTATTACTGTTCAATCGCTGGAGTGTTTTTATTTTTTAAATGCCTTTAAAATATGTAGTTTTGTGAACACGGACGAACGCCAGCCCTGAAGCTCATCCGTAAACCATATAAAAGCAGCTCGTATGCGCTTAATATAGCTCTTTAAAATGATATTATGTTTACATTGCGTACAGTCGCTGGAGTGTTTTTATTTAAATGCTTTTAAAAGAGGCTCAGTGATGTAGTTCGCAGACCGAGAGCTCGGAGCCTTGACTCTCATGTCAGTACAACAGAAAACACTGGCTGAAGGCAGCCCTCTCCGTTTTAAATGAAACTACTCGCAAACACCTGAATTTAGCTCTTGGTGTGTTCTAAGGGGTTGACGGAATGAAATCGCTGGAGCATTTAAATTTTAAAAGGCCGTATTTATTTTCATTTTCCGCTCCACCCCTTCAGTGGAGTGGATGATGGCTTAAACGGGGCATTATTTTTCGTACGTGACCTGTGGTTAGAGGCATTGTTTCTTGTTAGTAAGACATATGGCTTAATAAATTATGTTCTTGGGCATAATTTGCAAGCTAACATGCAGCACAAGCTATATCTTCCATTTAACCTAAATATAAATGATTTTAATCTGTATTTTTGTGCGTCCTCTATAAAGCACCATTTATGAGTAGTGCGCATGCGCGCAAATGCCTAAGGGGACTTTCGGAGTATGACGTAAGAGGGCACCTGTGCTAAATCAAACATAAAATACAGCGAAATGACAGGGAACAAAAAATATTAAACGAGTGATTGGGTGCTATGTTCAATACAGTTGCATTTTTTGAGAACTCTAATCAGTTAAATAGCAGAAGTTATTAGTTGGTCATTAAAAACGGCCGTGCTTTGTTGAACTATGTGGCTCAAACGATGAGACCATATTCATGAAACAGTCTTTACTAGCTAATTCGTTTCCACAAAAACGCAGCACAAATAAGCAAGCATTTTAACGTTTCCAATACACTAATCTACTATTACTGTTCAATCGCTGGAGTGTTTTTATTTTTTAAATGCCTTTAAAATATGTAGTTTTGTGAACACGGACGAAGAAACGCCAGCCCTGAAGCTCATCCGTAAACCATATAAAAGCAGCTCATATGCGCTTAATATAGCTCTTTAAAATGATATTATGTTTACATTGCGTACAGTCGCTGGAGTGTTTTTATTTAAATGCTTTTAAAAGAGGCTCAGTGATGTAGTTCGCAGACCGAGAGCTCGGAGCCTTGACTCTCGTGTCAGTACAACAGAAAACACTGGCTGAAGGCAGCCCTCTCCGTTTTAAATGAAACTACTCGCAAACACCTGAATTTAGCTCTTGGTGTGTTCTAAGGGGTTGACGGAATGAAATCGCTGGAGCATTTAAATTTTAAAAGGCCGTATTTATTTTCATTTTCCGCTCCACCCCCTTCAGTGGAGTGGATGATGGCTTAAACGGGGCATTATTTTTCGTACGTGACCTGTGGTTAGAGGCATTGTTTCTTGTTAGTAAGACATATGGCTTAATAAATTATGTTCTTGGGCATAATTTGCAAGCTAACATGCAGCACAAGCTATATCTTCCATTTAACCTAAATATAAATGATTTTAATCTGTATTTTTGTGCGTCCTCTATAAAGCACCATTTATGAGTAGTGCGCATGCGCACAAATGCCTAAGGGGACTTTCGGAGTATGACGTAAGAGGGCACCTGTGCTAAATCAAACATAAAATACAGCGAAATGACAGGGAACAAAAAATATTAAACGAGTGATTGGGTGCTATGTTCAATACAGTTGCATTTTTTGAGAACTCTAATCAGTTAAATAGCAGAAGTTATTAGTTGGTCATTAAAAACGGCCGTGCTTTGTTGAACTATGTGGCTCAAACGATGAGACCATATTCATGAAACAGTCTTTACTAGCTAATTCGTTTCCACAAAAACGCAGCACAAATAAGCAAGCATTTTAACGTTTCCAATACACTAATCTACTATTACTGTTCAATCGCTGGAGTGTTTTTATTTTTTAAATGCCTTTAAAATATGTAGTTTTGTGAACACGGACGAAGAAACGCCAGCCCTGAAGCTCATCCGTAAACCATATAAAAGCAGCTCGTATGCGCTTAATATAGCTCTTTAAAATGATATTATGTTTACATTGCGTACAGTCGCTGGAGTGTTTTTATTTAAATGCTTTTAAAAGAGGCTCAGTGATGTAGTTCGCAGACCGAGAGCTCGGAGCCTTGACTCTCGTGTCAGTACAACAGAAAACACTGGCTGAAGGCAGCCCTCTCCGTTTTAAATGAAACTACTCGCAAACACCTGAATTTAGCTCTTGGTGTGTTCTAAGGGGTTGACGGAATGAAATCGCTGGAGCATTTAAATTTTAAAAGGCCGTATTTATTTTCATTTTCCGCTCCACCCCTTCAGTGGAGTGGATGATGGCTTAAACGGGGCATTATTTTTCGTACGTGACCTGTGGTTAGAGGCATTGTTTCTTGTTAGTAAGACATATGGCTTAATAAATTATGTTCTTGGGCATAATTTGCAAGCTAACATGCAGCACAAGCTATATCTTCCATTTAACCTAAATATAAATGATTTTAATCTGTATTTTTGTGCGTCCTCTATAAAGCACCATTTATGAGTAGTGCGCATGCGCGCAAATGCCTAAGGGGACTTTCGGAGTATGACGTAAGAGGGCACCTGTGCTAAATCAAACATAAAATACAGCGAAATGACAGGGAACAAAAAATATTAAACGAGTGGTTGGGTGCTATGTTCAATACAGTTGCATTTTTTGAGAACTCTAATCAGTTAAATAGCAGAAGTTATTAGTTGGTCATTAAAAACGGCCGTGCTTTGTTGAACTATGTGGCTCAAACGATGAGACCATATTCATGAAACAGTCTTTACTAGCTAATTCGTTTCCACAAAAACGCAGCACAAATAAGCAAGCATTTTAACGTTTCCAATACACTAATCTACTATTACTGTTCAATCGCTGGAGTGTTTTTATTTTTTAAATGCCTTTAAAATATGTAGTTTTGTGAACACGGACGAACGCCAGCCCTGAAGCTCATCCGTAAACCATATAAAAGCAGCTCGTATGCGCTTAATATAGCTCTTTAAAATGATATTATGTTTACATTGCGTACAGTCGCTGGAGTGTTTTTATTTAAATGCTTTTAAAAGAGGCTCAGTGATGTAGTTCGCAGACCGAGAGCTCGGAGCCTTGACTCTCATGTCAGTACAACAGAAAACACTGGCTGAAGGCAGCCCTCTCCGTTTTAAATGAAACTACTCGCAAACACCTGAATTTAGCTCTTGGTGTGTTCTAAGGGGTTGACGGAATGAAATCGCTGGAGCATTTAAATTTTAAAAGGCCGTATTTATTTTCATTTTCCGCTCCACCCCTTCAGTGGAGTGGATGATGGCTTAAACGGGGCATTATTTTTCGTACGTGACCTGTGGTTAGAGGCATTGTTTCTTGTTAGTAAGACATATGGCTTAATAAATTATGTTCTTGGGCATAATTTGCAAGCTAACATGCAGCACAAGCTATATCTTCCATTTAACCTAAATATAAATGATTTTAATCTGTATTTTTGTGCGTCCTCTATAAAGCACCATTTATGAGTAGTGCGCATGCGCGCAAATGCCTAAGGGGACTTTCGGAGTATGACGTAAGAGGGCACCTGTGCTAAATCAAACATAAAATACAGCGAAATGACAGGGAACAAAAAATATTAAACGAGTGGTTGGGTGCTATGTTCAATACAGTTGCATTTTTTGAGAACTCTAATCAGTTAAATAGCAGAAGTTATTAGTTGGTCATTAAAAACGGCCGTGCTTTGTTGAACTATGTGGCTCAAACGATGAGACCATATTCATGAAACAGTCTTTACTAGCTAATTCGTTTCCACAAAAACGCAGCACAAATAAGCAAGCATTTTAACGTTTCCAATACACTAATCTACTATTACTGTTCAATCGCTGGAGTGTTTTTATTTTTTAAATGCCTTTAAAATATGTAGTTTTGTGAACACGGACGAACGCCAGTCCTGAAGCTCATCCGTAAACCATATAAAAGCAGCTCGTATGCGCTTAATATAGCTCTTTAAAATGATATTATGTTTACATTGCGTACAGTCGCTGGAGTGTTTTTATTTAAATGCTTTTAAAAGAGGCTCAGTGATGTAGTTCGCAGACCGAGAGCTCGGAGCCTTGACTCTCATGTCAGTACAACAGAAAACACTGGCTGAAGGCAGCCCTCTCCGTTTTAAATGAAACTACTCGCAAACACCTGAATTTAGCTCTTGGTGTGTTCTAAGGGGTTGACGGAATGAAATCGCTGGAGCATTTAAATTTTAAAAGGCCGTATTTATTTTCATTTTCCGCTCCACCCCTTCAGTGGAGTGGATGATGGCTTAAACGGGGCATTATTTTTCGTACGTGACCTGTGGTTAGAGGCATTGTTTCTTGTTAGTAAGACATATGGCTTAATAAATTATGTTCTTGGGCATAATTTGCAAGCTAACATGCAGCACACGCTATATCTTCCATTTAACCTAAATATAAATGATTTTAATCTGTATTTTTGTGCGTCCTCTATAAAGCACCATTTATGAGTAGTGCGCATGCGCACAAATGCCTAAGGGGACTTTCGGAGTATGACGTAAGAGGGCACCTGTGCTAAATCAAACATAAAATACAGCGAAATGACAAGGAACAAAAAATATTAAACGAGTGATTGGGTGCTATGTTCAATACAGTTGCATTTTTTGAGAACTCTAATCAGTTAAATAGCAGAAGTTATTAGTTGGTCATTAAAAACGGCCGTGCTTTGTTGAACTATGTGGCTCAAACGATGAGACCATATTCATGAAACAGTCTTTACTAGCTAATTCGTTTCCACAAAAACGCAGCACAAATAAGCAAGCATTTTAACGTTTCCAATACACTAATCTACTATTACTGTTCAATCGCTGGAGTGTTTTTATTTTTTAAATGCCTTTATGTAGTTTTGTGAACACGGACGAAGAAACGCCAGCCCTGAAGCTCATCCGTAAACCATATAAAAGCAGCTCATATGCGCTTAATATAGCTCTTTAAAATGATATTATGTTGACATTGCGTACAGTCGCTGGAGTGTTTTTATTTAAATGCTTTTAAAAGAGGCTCAGTGATATAGTTCGCAGACCGAGAGCTCGGAGCCTTGACTCTCATGTCAGTACAACAGAAAACACTGGCTGAAGGCAGCCCTCTCCGTTTTAAATGAAACTACTCGCAAACACCTGGATTTAGCTCTTGGTGTGTTCTAAGGGGTTGACGGAATGAAATCGCTGGAGCATTTAAATTTTAAAAGGCCGTATTTATTTTCATTTTCCGCTCCACCCCTTCAGTGGAGTGGATGATGGCTTAAACGGGGCATTATTTTTCGTACGTGACCTGTGGTTAGAGGCATTGTTTCTTGTTAGTAAGACATATGGCTTAATAAATTATGTTCTTGGGCATAATTTGCAAGCTAACATGCAGCACAAGCTATATCTTCCATTTAACCTAAATATAAATGATTTTAATCTGTATTTTTGTGCATCCTCTATAAAGCACCATTTATGAGTAGTGCGCACGCGCACAAATGCCTAAGGGGACTTTCGGAGTATGACGTAAGAGGGCACCTGTGCTAAATCAAACATAAAATACAGCGAAATGACAGGGAACAAAAAATATTAAACGAGTGATTGGGTGCTATGTTCAATACAGTTGCATTTTTGAGAACTCTAATCAGTTAAATAGCAGAAGTTATTAGTTGGTCATTAAAAACGGCCGTGCTTTGTTGAACTATGTGGCTCAAACGATGAGACCATATTCATGAAACAGTCTTTACTAGCTAATTCGTTTCCACAAAAACGCAGCACAAATAAGCAAGCATTTTAACGTTTCCAATACACTAATCTACTATTACTGTTCAATCGCTGGAGTGTTTTTATTTTTTAAATGCCTTTAAAATATGTAGTTTTGTGAACACGGACGAAGAAACGCCAGCCCTGAAGCTCATCCGTAAACCATATAAAAGCAGCTCGTATGCGCTTAATATAGCTCTTTAAAATGATATTATGTTTACATTGCGTACAGTCGCTGGAGTGTTTTTATTTAAATGCTTTTAAAAGAGGCTCAGTGATGTAGTTCGCAGACCGAGAGCTCGGAGCCTTGACTCTCGTGTCAGTACAACAGAAAACACTGGCTGAAGGCAGCCCTCTCCGTTTTAAATGAAACTACTCGCAAACACCTGAATTTAGCTCTTGGTGTGTTCTAAGGGGTTGACGGAATGAAATCGCTGGAGCATTTAAATTTTAAAAGGCCGTATTTATTTTCATTTTCCGCTCCACCCCCTTCAGTGGAGTGGATGATGGCTTAAACGGGGCATTATTTTTCGTACGTGACCTGTGGTTAGAGGCATTGTTTCTTGTTAGTAAGACATATGGCTTAATAAATTATGTTCTTGGGCATAATTTGCAAGCTAACATGCAGCACAAGCTATATCTTCCATTTAACCTAAATATAAATGATTTTAATCTGTATTTTTGTGCGTCCTCTATAAAGCACCATTTATGAGTAGTGCGCACTCGCACAAATGCCTAAGGGGACTTTCGGAGTATGACGTAAGAGGGCACCTGTGCTAAATCAAACATAAAATACAGCGAAATGACAGGGAACAAAAAATATTAAACGAGTGATTGGGTGCTATGTTCAATACAGTTGCATTTTTTGAGAACTCTAATCAGTTAAATAGCAGAAGTTATTAGTTGGTCATTAAAAACGGCCGTGCTTTGTTGAACTATGTGGCTCAAACGATGAGACCATATTCATGAAACAGTCTTTACTAGCTAATTCGTTTCCACAAAAACGCAGCACAAATAAGCAAGCATTTTAACGTTTCCAATACACTAATCTACTATTACTGTTCAATCGCTGGAGTGTTTTTATTTTTTAAATGCCTTTAAAATATGTAGTTTTGTGAACACGGACGAAGAAACGCCAGCCCTGAAGCTCATCCGTAAACCATATAAAAGCAGCTCATATGCGCTTAATATAGCTCTTTAAAATGATATTATGTTTACATTGCGTACAGTCGCTGGAGTGTTTTTATTTAAATGCTTTTAAAAGAGGCTCAGTGATGTAGTTCGCAGACCGAGAGCTCGGAGCCTTGACTCTCGTGTCAGTACAACAGAAAACACTGGCTGAAGGCAGCCCTCTCCGTTTTAAATGAAACTACTCGCAAACACCTGAATTTAGCTCTTGGTGTGTTCTAAGGGGTTGACGGAATGAAATCGCTGGAGCATTTAAATTTTAAAAGGCCGTATTTATTTTCATTTTCCGCTCCACCCCCTTCAGTGGAGTGGATGATGGCTTAAACGGGGCATTATTTTTCGTACGTGACCTGTGGTTAGAGGCATTGTTTCTTGTTAGTAAGACATATGGCTTAATAAATTATGTTCTTGGGCATAATTTGCAAGCTAACATGCAGCACAAGCTATATCTTCCATTTAACCTAAATATAAATGATTTTAATCTGTATTTTTGTGCGTCCTCTATAAAGCACCATTTATGAGTAGTGCGCATGCGCACAAATGCCTAAGGGGACTTTCGGAGTATGTCGTAAGAGGGCACCTGTGCTAAATCAAACATAAAATACAGCGAAATGACAGGGAACAAAAAATATTAAACGAGTGATTGGGTGCTATGTTCAATACAGTTGCATTTTTTGAGAACTCTAATCAGTTAAATAGCAGAAGTTATTAGTTGGTCATTAAAAACGGCCGTGCTTTGTTGAACTATGTGGCTCAAACGATGAGACCATATTCATGAAACAGTCTTTACTAGCTAATTCGTTTCCACAAAAACGCAGCACAAATAAGCAAGCATTTTAACGTTTCCAATACACTAATCTACTATTACTGTTCAATCGCTGGAGTGTTTTTATTTTTTAAATGCCTTTAAAATATGTAGTTTTGTGAACACGGACGAAGAAACGCCAGCCCTGAAGCTCATCCGTAAACCATATAAAAGCAGCTCGTATGCGCTTAATATAGCTCTTTAAAATGATATTATGTTTACATTGCGTACAGTCGCTGGAGTGTTTTTATTTAAATGCTTTTAAAAGAGGCTCAGTGATGTAGTTCGCAGACCGAGAGCTCGGAGCCTTGACTCTCGTGTCAGTACAACAGAAAACACTGGCTGAAGGCAGCCCTCTCCGTTTTAAATGAAACTACTCGCAAACACCTGAATTTAGCTCTTGGTGTGTTCTAAGGGGTTGACGGAATGAAATCGCTGGAGCATTTAAATTTTAAAAGGCCGTATTTATTTTCATTTTCCGCTCCACCCCTTCAGTGGAGTGGATGATGGCTTAAACGGGGCATTATTTTTCGTACGTGACCTGTGGTTAGAGGCATTGTTTCTTGTTAGTAAGACATATGGCTTAATAAATTATGTTCTTGGGCATAATTTGCAAGCTAACATGCAGCACAAGCTATATCTTCCATTTAACCTAAATATAAATGATTTTAATCTGTATTTTTGTGCGTCCTCTATAAAGCACCATTTATGAGTAGTGCGCATGCGCACAAATGCCTAAGGGGACTTTCGGAGTATGACGTAAGAGGGCACCTGTGCTAAATCAAACATAAAATACAGCGAAATGACAGGGAACAAAAAATATTAAACGAGTGATTGGGTGCTATGTTCAATACAGTTGCATTTTTTGAGAACTCTAATCAGTTAAATAGCAGAAGTTATTAGTTGGTCATTAAAAACGGCCGTGCTTTGTTGAACTATGTGGCTCAAACGATGAGACCATATTCATGAAACAGTCTTTACTAGCTAATTCGTTTCCACAAAAACGCAGCACAAATAAGCAAGCATTTTAACGTTTCCAATACACTAATCTACTATTACTGTTCAATCGCTGGAGTGTTTTTATTTTTTAAATGCCTTTAAAATATGTAGTTTTGTGAACACGGACGAAGAAACGCCAGCCCTGAAGCTCATCCGTAAACCATATAAAAGCAGCTCGTATGCGCTTAATATAGCTCTTTAAAATGATATTATGTTTACATTGCGTACAGTCGCTGGAGTGTTTTTATTTAAATGCTTTTAAAAGAGGCTCAGTGATGTAGTTCGCAGACCGAGAGCTCGGAGCCTTGACTCTCATGTCAGTACAACAGAAAACACTGGCTGAAGGCAGCCCTCTCCGTTTTAAATGAAACTACTCGCAAACACCTGAATTTAGCTCTTGGTGTGTTCTAAGGGGTTGACGGAATGAAATCGCTGGAGCATTTAAATTTTAAAAGGCCGTATTTATTTTCATTTTCCGCTCCACCCCTTCAGTGGAGTGGATGATGGCTTAAACGGGGCATTATTTTTCGTACGTGACCTGTGGTTAGAGGCATTGTTTCTTGTTAGTAAGACATATGGCTTAATAAATTATGTTCTTGGGCATAATTTGCAAGCTAACATGCAGCACAAGCTATATCTTCCATTTAACCTAAATATAAATGATTTTAATCTGTATTTTTGTGCGTCCTCTATAAAGCACCATTTATGAGTAGTGCGCATGCGCGCAAATGCCTAAGGGGACTTTCGGAGTATGACGTAAGAGGGCACCTGTGCTAAATCAAACATAAAATACAGCGAAATGACAGGGAACAAAAAATATTAAACGAGTGGTTGGGTGCTATGTTCAATACAGTTGCATTTTTTGAGAACTCTAATCAGTTAAATAGCAGAAGTTATTAGTTGGTCATTAAAAACGGCCGTGCTTTGTTGAACTATGTGGCTCAAACGATGAGACCATATTCATGAAACAGTCTTTACTAGCTAATTCGTTTCCACAAAAACGCAGCACAAATAAGCAAGCATTTTAACATTTCCAATACACTAATCTACTATTACTGTTCAATCGCTGGAGTGTTTTTATTTTTTAAATGCCTTTAAAATATGTAGTTTTGTGAACACGGACGAACGCCAGTCCTGAAGCTCATCCGTAAACCATATAAAAGCAGCTCGTATGCGCTTAATATAGCTCTTTAAAATGATATTATGTTTACATTGCGTACAGTCGCTGGAGTGTTTTTATTTAAATGCTTTTAAAAGAGGCTCAGTGATGTAGTTCGCAGACCGAGAGCTCGGAGCCTTGACTCTCATGTCAGTACAACAGAAAACACTGGCTGAAGGCAGCCCTCTCCGTTTTAAATGAAACTACTCGCAAACACCTGAATTTAGCTCTTGGTGTGTTCTAAGGGGTTGACGGAATGAAATCGCTGGAGCATTTCAATTTTAAAAGGCCGTATTTATTTTCATTTTCCGCTTCAGTGGAGTGGATGATGGCTTAAACGGGGCATTATTTTTCGTACGTGACCTGTGGTTAGAGGCATTGTTTCTTGTTAGTAAGACATATGGCTTAATAAATTATGTTCTTGGGCATAATTTGCAAGCTAACATGCAGCACAAGCTATATCTTCCATTTAACCTAAATATAAATGATTTTAATCTGTATTTTTGTGCGTCCTCTATAAAGCACCATTTATGAGTAGTGCGCACGCGCACAAATGCCTAAGGGGACTTTCGGAGTATGACGTAAGAGGGCACCTGTGCTAAATCAAACATAAAATACAGCGAAATGACAGGGAACAAAAAATATTAAACGAGTGATTGGGTGCTATGTTCAATACAGTTGCATTTTTTGAGAACTCTAATCAGTTAAATAGCAGAAGTTATTAGTTGGTCATTAAAAACGGCCGTGCTTTGTTGAACTATGTGGCTCAAACGATGAGACCATATTCATGAAACAGTCTTTACTAGCTAATTCGTTTCCACAAAAACGCAGCACAAATAAGCAAGCATTTTAACGTTTCCAATACACTAATCTACTATTACTGTTCAATCGCTGGAGTGTTTTTATTTTTTAAATGCCTTTAAAATATGTAGTTTTGTGAACACGGACGAAGAAACGCCAGCCCTGAAGCTCATCCGTAAACCATATAAAAGCAGCTCATATGCGCTTAATATAGCTCTTTAAAATGATATAATGTTTACATTGCGTACAGTCGCTGGAGTGTTTTTATTTAAATGCTTTTAAAAGAGGCTCAGTGATGTAGTTCGCAGACCGAGAGCTCGGAGCCTTGACTCTCATGTCAGTACAACAGAAAACACTGGCTGAAGGCAGCCCTCTCCGTTTTAAATGAAACTACTCGCAAACACCTGAATTTAGCTCTTGGTGTGTTCTAAGGGGTTGACGGAATGAAATCGCTGGAGCATTTAAATTTTAAAAGGCCGTATTTATTTTCATTTTCCGCTCCACCCCTTCAGTGGAGTGGATGATGGCTTAAACGGGGCATTATTTTTCGTACGTGACCTGTGGTTAGAGGCATTGTTTCTTGTTAGTAAGACATATGGCTTAATAAATTATGTTCTTGGGCATAATTTGCAAGCTAACATGCAGCACACGCTATATCTTCCATTTAACCTAAATATAAATGATTTTAATCTGTATTTTTGTGCGTCCTCTATAAAGCACCATTTATGAGTAGTGCGCACGCGCACAAATGCCTAAGGGGACTTTCGGAGTATGACGTAAGAGGGCACCTGTGCTAAATCAAACATAAAATACAGCGAAATGACAGGGAACAAAAAATATTAAACGAGTGATTGGGTGCTATGTTCAATACAGTTGCATTTTTTGAGAACTCTAATCAGTTAAATAGCAGAAGTTATTAGTTGGTCATTAAAAACGGCCGTGCTTTGTTGAACTATGTGGCTCAAACGATGAGACCATATTCATGAAACAGTCTTTACTAGCTAATTCGTTTCCACAAAAACGCAGCACAAATAAGCAAGCATTTTAACGTTTCCAATACACTAATCTACTATTACTGTTCAATCGCTGGAGTGTTTTTATTTTTTAAATGCCTTTAAAATATGTAGTTTTGTGAACACGGACGAAGAAACGCCAGCCCTGAAGCTCATCCGTAAACCATATAAAAGCAGCTCATATGCGCTTAATATAGCTCTTTAAAATGATATTATGTTTACATTGCGTACAGTCGCTGGAGTGTTTTTATTTAAATGCTTTTAAAAGAGGCTCAGTGATGTAGTTCGCAGACCGAGAGCTCGGAGCCTTGACTCTCATGTCAGTACAACAGAAAACACTGGCTGAAGGCAGCCCTCTCCGTTTTAAATGAAACTACTCGCAAACACCTGAATTTAGCTCTTGGTGTGTTCTAAGGGGTTGACGGAATGAAATCGCTGGAGCATTTAAATTTTAAAAGGCCGTATTTATTTTCATTTTCCGCTCCACCCCTTCAGTGGAGTGGATGATGGCTTAAACGGGGCATTATTTTTAGTACGTGACCTGTGGTTAGAGGCATTGTTTCTTGTTAGTAAGACATATGGCTTAATAAATTATGTTCTTGGGCATAATTTGCAAGCTAACATGCAGCACAAGCTATATCTTCCATTTAACCTAAATATAAATGATTTTAATCTGTATTTTTGTGCGTCCTCTATAAAGCACCATTTATGAGTAGTGCGCATGCGCGCAAATGCCTAAGGGGACTTTCGGAGTATGACGTAAGAGGGCACCTGTGCTAAATCAAACATAAAATACAGCGAAATGACAGGGAACAAAAAATATTAAACGAGTGGTTGGGTGCTATGTTCAATACAGTTGCATTTTTTGAGAACTCTAATCAGTTAAATAGCAGAAGTTATTAGTTGGTCATTAAAAACGGCCGTGCTTTGTTGAACTATGTGGCTCAAACGATGAGACCATATTCATGAAACAGTCTTTACTAGCTAATTCGTTTCCACAAAAACGCAGCACAAATAAGCAAGCATTTTAACGTTTCCAATACACTAATCTACTATTACTGTTCAATCGCTGGAGTGTTTTTATTTTTTAAATGCCTTTAAAATATGTAGTTTTGTGAACACGGACGAACGCCAGCCCTGAAGCTCATCCGTAAACCATATAAAAGCAGCTCGTATGCGCTTAATATAGCTCTTTAAAATGATATTATGTTTACATTGCGTACAGTCGCTGGAGTGTTTTTATTTAAATGCTTTTAAAAGAGGCTCAGTGATGTAGTTCGCAGACCGAGAGCTCGGAGCCTTGACTCTCATGTCAGTACAACAGAAAACACTGGCTGAAGGCAGCCCTCTCCGTTTTAAATGAAACTACTCGCAAACACCTGAATTTAGCTCTTGGTGTGTTCTAAGGGGTTGACGGAATGAAATCGCTGGAGCATTTAAATTTTAAAAGGCCGTATTTATTTTCATTTTCCGCTCCACCCCTTCAGTGGAGTGGATGATGGCTTAAACGGGGCATTATTTTTCGTACGTGACCTGTGGTTAGAGGCATTGTTTCTTGTTAGTAAGACATATGGCTTAATAAATTATGTTCTTGGGCATAATTTGCAAGCTAACATGCAGCACAAGCTATATCTTCCATTTAACCTAAATATAAATGATTTTAATCTGTATTTTTGTGCGTCCTCTATAAAGCACCATTTATGAGTAGTGCGCATGCGCGCAAATGCCTAAGGGGACTTTCGGAGTATGACGTAAGAGGGCACCTGTGCTAAATCAAACATAAAATACAGCGAAATGACAGGGAACAAAAAATATTAAACGAGTGGTTGGGTGCTATGTTCAATACAGTTGCATTTTTTGAGAACTCTAATCAGTTAAATAGCAGAAGTTATTAGTTGGTCATTAAAAACGGCCGTGCTTTGTTGAACTATGTGGCTCAAACGATGAGACCATATTCATGAAACAGTCTTTACTAGCTAATTCGTTTCCACAAAAACGCAGCACAAATAAGCAAGCATTTTAACGTTTCCAATACACTAATCTACTATTACTGTTCAATCGCTGGAGTGTTTTTATTTTTTAAATGCCTTTAAAATATGTAGTTTTGTGAACACGGACGAACGCCAGTCCTGAAGCTCATCCGTAAACCATATAAAAGCAGCTCGTATGCGCTTAATATAGCTCTTTAAAATGATATTATGTTTACATTGCGTACAGTCGCTGGAGTGTTTTTATTTAAATGCTTTTAAAAGAGGCTCAGTGATGTAGTTCGCAGACCGAGAGCTCGGAGCCTTGACTCTCATGTCAGTACAACAGAAAACACTGGCTGAAGGCAGCCCTCTCCGTTTTAAATGAAACTACTCGCAAACACCTGAATTTAGCTCTTGGTGTGTTCTAAGGGGTTGACGGAATGAAATCGCTGGAGCATTTAAATTTTAAAAGGCCGTATTTATTTTCATTTTCCGCTTCAGTGGAGTGGATGATGGCTTAAACGGGGCATTATTTTTCATACGTGACCTGTGGTTAGAGGCATTGTTTCTTGTTAGTAAGACATATGGCTTAATAAATTATGTTCTTGGGCATAATTTGCAAGCTAACATGCAGCACAAGCTATATCTTCCATTTAACCTAAATATAAATGATTTTAATCTGTATTTTTGTGCGTCCTCTATAAAGCACCATTTATGAGTAGTGCGCACGCGCACAAATGCCTAAGGGGACTTTCGGAGTATGACGTAAGAGGGCACCTGTGCTAAATCAAACATAAAATACAGCGAAATGACAGGGAACAAAAAATATTAAACGAGTGATTGGGTGCTATGTTCAATACAGTTGCATTTTTTGAGAACTCTAATCAGTTAAATAGCAGAAGTTATTAGTTGGTCATTAAAAACGGCCGTGCTTTGTTGAACTATGTGGCTCAAACGATGAGACCATATTCATGAAACAGTCTTTACTAGCTAATTCGTTTCCACAAAAACGCAGCACAAATAAGCAAGCATTTTAACGTTTCCAATACACTAATCTACTATTACTGTTCAATCGCTGGAGTGTTTTTATTTTTTAAATGCCTTTAAAATATGTAGTTTTGTGAACACGGACGAAGAAACGCCAGCCCTGAAGCTCATCCGTAAACCATATAAAAGCAGCTCATATGCGCTTAATATAGCTCTTTAAAATGATATTATGTTTACATTGCGTACAGTCGCTGGAGTGTTTTTATTTAAATGCTTTTAAAAGAGGCTCAGTGATGTAGTTCGCAGACCGAGAGCTCGGAGCCTTGACTCTCATGTCAGTACAACAGAAAACACTGGCTGAAGGCAGCCCTCTCCGTTTTAAATGAAACTACTCGCAAACACCTGAATTTAGCTCTTGGTGTGTTCTAAGGGGTTGACGGAATGAAATCGCTGGAGCATTTAAATTTTAAAAGGCCGTATTTATTGTCATTTTCCGCTCCACCCCTTCAGTGGAGTGGATGATGGCTTAAACGGGGCATTATTTTTCGTACGTGACCTGTGGTTAGAGGCATTGTTTCTTGTTAGTAAGACATATGGCTTAATAAATTATGTTCTTGGGCATAATTTGCAAGCTAACATGCAGCACACGCTATATCTTCCATTTAACCTAAATATAAATGATTTTAATCTGTATTTTTGTGCGTCCTCTATAAAGCACCATTTATGAGTAGTGCGCATGCGCACAAATGCCTAAGGGGACTTTCGGAGTATGACGTAAGAGGGCACCTGTGCTAAATCAAACATAAAATACAGCGAAATGACAAGGAACAAAAAATATTAAACGAGTGATTGGGTGCTATGTTCAATACAGTTGCATTTTTTGAGAACTCTAATCAGTTAAATAGCAGAAGTTATTAGTTGGTCATTAAAAACGGCCGTGCTTTGTTGAACTATGTGGCTCAAACGATGAGACCATATTCATGAAACAGTCTTTACTAGCTAATTCGTTTCCACAAAAACGCAGCACAAATAAGCAAGCATTTTAACGTTTCCAATACACTAATCTACTATTACTGTTCAATCGCTGGAGTGTTTTTATTTTTTAAATGCCTTTATGTAGTTTTGTGAACACGGACGAAGAAACGCCAGCCCTGAAGCTCATCCGTAAACCATATAAAAGCAGCTCATATGCGCTTAATATAGCTCTTTAAAATGATATTATGTTTACATTGCGTACAGTCGCTGGAGTGTTTTTATTTAAATGCTTTTAAAAGAGGCTCAGTGATGTAGTTCGCAGACCGAGAGCTCGGAGCCTTGACTCTCATGTCAGTACAACAGAAAACACTGGCTGAAGGCAGCCCTCTCCGTTTTAAATGAAACTACTCGCAAACACCTGAATTTAGCTCTTGGTGTGTTCTAAGGGGTTGACGGAATGAAATCGCTGGAGCATTTAAATTTTAAAAGGCCGTATTTATTTTCATTTTCCGCTCCACCCCTTCAGTGGAGTGGATGATGGCTTAAACGGGGCATTATTTTTCGTACGTGACCTGTGGTTAGAGGCATTGTTTCTTGTTAGTAAGACATATGGCTTAATAAATTATGTTCTTGGGCATAATTTGCAAGCTAACATGCAGCACAAGCTATATCTTCCATTTAACCTAAATATAAATGATTTTAATCTGTATTTTTGTGCGTCCTCTATAAAGCACCATTTATGAGTAGTGCGCATGCGCGCAAATGCCTAAGGGGACTTTCGGAGTATGACGTAAGAGGGCACCTGTGCTAAATCAAACATAAAATACAGCGAAATGACAGGGAACAAAAAATATTAAACGAGTGGTTGGGTGCTATGTTCAATACAGTTGCATTTTTTGAGAACTCTAATCAGTTAAATAGCAGAAGTTATTAGTTGGTCATTAAAAACGGCCGTGCTTTGTTGAACTATGTGGCTCAAACGATGAGACCATATTCATGAAACAGTCTTTACTAGCTAATTCGTTTCCACAAAAACGCAGCACAAATAAGCAAGCATTTTAACGTTTCCAATACACTAATCTACTATTACTGTTCAATCGCTGGAGTGTTTTTATTTTTTAAATGCCTTTAAAATATGTAGTTTTGTGAACACGGACGAACGCCAGCCCTGAAGCTCATCCGTAAACCATATAAAAGCAGCTCGTATGCGCTTAATATAGCTCTTTAAAATGATATTATGTTTACATTGCGTACAGTCGCTGGAGTGTTTTTATTTAAATGCTTTTAAAAGAGGCTCAGTGATGTAGTTCGCAGACCGAGAGCTCGGAGCCTTGACTCTCATGTCAGTACAACAGAAAACACTGGCTGAAGGCAGCCCTCTCCGTTTTAAATGAAACTACTCGCAAACACCTGAATTTAGCTCTTGGTGTGTTCTAAGGGGTTGACGGAATGAAATCGCTGGAGCATTTAAATTTTAAAAGGCCGTATTTATTTTCATTTTCCGCTCCACCCCTTCAGTGGAGTGGATGATGGCTTAAACGGGGCATTATTTTTCGTACGTGACCTGTGGTTAGAGGCATTGTTTCTTGTTAGTAAGACATATGGCTTAATAAATTATGTTCTTGGGCATAATTTGCAAGCTAACATGCAGCACAAGCTATATCTTCCATTTAACCTAAATATAAATGATTTTAATCTGTATTTTTGTGCGTCCTCTATAAAGCACCATTTATGAGTAGTGCGCATGCGCGCAAATGCCTAAGGGGACTTTCGGAGTATGACGTAAGAGGGCACCTGTGCTAAATCAAACATAAAATACAGCGAAATGACAGGGAACAAAAAATATTAAACGAGTGGTTGGGTGCTATGTTCAATACAGTTGCATTTTTTGAGAACTCTAATCAGTTAAATAGCAGAAGTTATTAGTTGGTCATTAAAAACGGCCGTGCTTTGTTGAACTATGTGGCTCAAACGATGAGACCATATTCATGAAACAGTCTTTACTAGCTAATTCGTTTCCACAAAAACGCAGCACAAATAAGCAAGCATTTTAACGTTTCCAATACACTAATCTACTATTACTGTTCAATCGCTGGAGTGTTTTTATTTTTTAAATGCCTTTAAAATATGTAGTTTTGTGAACACGGACGAACGCCAGTCCTGAAGCTCATCCGTAAACCATATAAAAGCAGCTCGTATGCGCTTAATATAGCTCTTTAAAATGATATTATGTTTACATTGCGTACAGTCGCTGGAGTGTTTTTATTTAAATGCTTTTAAAAGAGGCTCAGTGATGTAGTTCGCAGACCGAGAGCTCGGAGCCTTGACTCTCATGTCAGTACAACAGAAAACACTGGCTGAAGGCAGCCCTCTCCGTTTTAAATGAAACTACTCGCAAACACCTGAATTTAGCTCTTGGTGTGTTCTAAGGGGTTGACGGAATGAAATCGCTGGAGCATTTAAATTTTAAAAGGCCGTATTTATTTTCATTTTCCGCTTCAGTGGAGTGGATGATGGCTTAAACGGGGCATTATTTTTCATACGTGACCTGTGGTTAGAGGCATTGTTTCTTGTTAGTAAGACATATGGCTTAATAAATTATGTTCTTGGGCATAATTTGCAAGCTAACATGCAGCACAAGCTATATCTTCCATTTAACCTAAATATAAATGATTTTAATCTGTATTTTTGTGCGTCCTCTATAAAGCACCATTTATGAGTAGTGCGCACGCGCACAAATGCCTAAGGGGACTTTCGGAGTATGACGTAAGAGGGCACCTGTGCTAAATCAAACATAAAATACAGCGAAATGACAGGGAACAAAAAATATTAAACGAGTGATTGGGTGCTATGTTCAATACAGTTGCATTTTTTGAGAACTCTAATCAGTTAAATAGCAGAAGTTATTAGTTGGTCATTAAAAACGGCCGTGCTTTGTTGAACTATGTGGCTCAAAGGATGAGACCATATTCATGAAACAGTCTTTACTAGCTAATTCGTTTCCACAAAAACGCAGCACAAATAAGCAAGCATTTTAACGTTTCCAATACACTAATCTACTATTACTGTTCAATCGCTGGAGTGTTTTTATTTTTTAAATGCCTTTAAAATATGTAGTTTTGTGAACACGGACGAAGAAACGCCAGCCCTGAAGCTCATCCGTAAACCATATAAAAGCAGCTCATATGCGCTTAATATAGCTCTTTAAAATGATATTATGTTTACATTGCGTACAGTCGCTGGAGTGTTTTTATTTAAATGCTTTTAAAAGAGGCTCAGTGATGTAGTTCGCAGACCGAGAGCTCGGAGCCTTGACTCTCATGTCAGTACAACAGAAAACACTGGCTGAAGGCAGCCCTCTCCGTTTTAAATGAAACTACTCGCAAACACCTGAATTTAGCTCTTGGTGTGTTCTAAGGGGTTGACGGAATGAAATCGCTGGAGCATTTAAATTTTAAAAGGCCGTATTTATTTTCATTTTCCGCTCCACCCCTTCAGTGGAGTGGATGATGGCTTAAACGGGGCATTATTTTTCGTACGTGACCTGTGGTTAGAGGCATTGTTTCTTGTTAGTAAGACATATGGCTTAATAAATTATGTTCTTGGGCATAATTTGCAAGCTAACATGCAGCACACGCTATATCTTCCATTTAACCTAAATATAAATGATTTTAATCTGTATTTTTGTGCGTCCTCTATAAAGCACCATTTATGAGTAGTGCGCATGCGCACAAATGCCTAAGGGGACTTTCGGAGTATGACGTAAGAGGGCACCTGTGCTAAATCAAACATAAAATACAGCGAAATGACAAGGAACAAAAAATATTAAACGAGTGATTGGGTGCTATGTTCAATACAGTTGCATTTTTTGAGAACTCTAATCAGTTAAATAGCAGAAGTTATTAGTTGGTCATTAAAAACGGCCGTGCTTTGTTGAACTATGTGGCTCAAACGATGAGACCATATTCATGAAACAGTCTTTACTAGCTAATTCGTTTCCACAAAAACGCAGCACAAATAAGCAAGCATTTTAACGTTTCCAATACACTAATCTACTATTACTGTTCAATCGCTGGAGTGTTTTTATTTTTTAAATGCCTTTATGTAGTTTTGTGAACACGGACGAAGAAACGCCAGCCCTGAAGCTCATCCGTAAACCATATAAAAGCAGCTCATATGCGCTTAATATAGCTCTTTAAAATGATATTATGTTTACATTGCGTACAGTCGCTGGAGTGTTTTTATTTAAATGCTTTTAAAAGAGGCTCAGTGATGTAGTTCGCAGACCGAGAGCTCGGAGCCTTGACTCTCATGTCAGTACAACAGAAAACACTGGCTGAAGGCAGCCCTCTCCGTTTTAAATGAAACTACTCGCAAACACCTGAATTTAGCTCTTGGTGTGTTCTAAGGGGTTGACGGAATGAAATCGCTGGAGCATTTAAATTTTAAAAGGCCGTATTTATTTTCATTTTCCGCTCCACCCCTTCAGTGGAGTGGATGATGGCTTAAACGGGGCATTATTTTTCGTACGTGACCTGTGGTTAGAGGCATTGTTTCTTGTTAGTAAGACATATGGCTTAATAAATTATGTTCTTGGGCATAATTTGCAAGCTAACATGCAGCACAAGCTATATCTTCCATTTAACCTAAATATAAATGATTTTAATCTGTATTTTTGTGCGTCCTCTATAAAGCACCATTTATGAGTAGTGCGCATGCGCGCAAATGCCTAAGGGGACTTTCGGAGTATGACGTAAGAGGGCACCTGTGCTAAATCAAACATAAAATACAGCGAAATGACAGGGAACAAAAAATATTAAACGAGTGGTTGGGTGCTATGTTCAATACAGTTGCATTTTTTGAGAACTCTAATCAGTTAAATAGCAGAAGTTATTAGTTGGTCATTAAAAACGGCCGTGCTTTGTTGAACTATGTGGCTCAAACGATGAGACCATATTCATGAAACAGTCTTTACTAGCTAATTCGTTTCCACAAAAACGCAGCACAAATAAGCAAGCATTTTAACGTTTCCAATACACTAATCTACTATTACTGTTCAATCGCTGGAGTGTTTTTATTTTTTAAATGCCTTTAAAATATGTAGTTTTGTGAACACGGACGAACGCCAGCCCTGAAGCTCATCCGTAAACCATATAAAAGCAGCTCGTATGCGCTTAATATAGCTCTTTAAAATGATATTATGTTTACATTGCGTACAGTCGCTGGAGTGTTTTTATTTAAATGCTTTTAAAAGAGGCTCAGTGATGTAGTTCGCAGACCGAGAGCTCGGAGCCTTGACTCTCATGTCAGTACAACAGAAAACACTGGCTGAAGGCAGCCCTCTCCGTTTTAAATGAAACTACTCGCAAACACCTGAATTTAGCTCTTGGTGTGTTCTAAGGGGTTGACGGAATGAAATCGCTGGAGCATTTAAATTTTAAAAGGCCGTATTTATTTTCATTTTCCGCTCCACCCCTTCAGTGGAGTGGAGGATGGCTTAAACGGGGCATTATTTTTCGTACGTGACCTGTGGTTAGAGGCATTGTTTCTTGTTAGTAAGACATATGGCTTAATAAATTATGTTCTTGGGCATAATTTGCAAGCTAACATGCAGCACAAGCTATATCTTCCATTTAACCTAAATATAAATGATTTTAATCTGTATTTTTGTGCGTCCTCTATAAAGCACCATTTATGAGTAGTGCGCATGCGCGCAAATGCCTAAGGGGACTTTCGGAGTATGACGTAAGAGGGCACCTGTGCTAAATCAAACATAAAATACAGCGAAATGACAGGGAACAAAAAATATTAAACGAGTGGTTGGGTGCTATGTTCAATACAGTTGCATTTTTTGAGAACTCTAATCAGTTAAATAGCAGAAGTTATTAGTTGGTCATTAAAAACGGCCGTGCTTTGTTGAACTATGTGGCTCAAACGATGAGACCATATTCATGAAACAGTCTTTACTAGCTAATTCGTTTCCACAAAAACGCAGCACAAATAAGCAAGCATTTTAACGTTTCCAATACACTAATCTACTATTACTGTTCAATCGCTGGAGTGTTTTTATTTTTTAAATGCCTTTAAAATATGTAGTTTTGTGAACACGGACGAACGCCAGCCCTGAAGCTCATCCGTAAACCATATAAAAGCAGCTCGTATGCGCTTAATATAGCTCTTTAAAATGATATTATGTTTACATTGCGTACAGTCGCTGGAGTGTTTTTATTTAAATGCTTTTAAAAGAGGCTCAGTGATGTAGTTCGCAGACCGAGAGCTCGGAGCCTTGACTCTCATGTCAGTACAACAGAAAACACTGGCTGAAGGCAGCCCTCTCCGTTTTAAATGAAACTACTCGCAAACACCTGAATTTAGCTCTTGGTGTGTTCTAAGGGGTTGACGGAATGAAATCGCTGGAGCATTTAAATTTTAAAAGGCCGTATTTATTTTCATTTTCCGCTCCACCCCTTCAGTGGAGTGGAATGGCTTAAACGGGGCATTATTTTTCGTACGTGACCTGTGGTTAGAGGCATTGTTTCTTGTTAGTAAGACATATGGCTTAATAAATTATGTTCTTGGGCATAATTTGCAAGCTAACATGCAGCACAAGCTATATCTTCCATTTAACCTAAATATAAATGATTTTAATCTGTATTTTTGTGCGTCCTCTATAAAGCACCATTTATGAGTAGTGCGCATGCGCACAAATGCCTAAGGGGACTTTCGGAGTATGACGTAAGAGGGCACCTGTGCTAAATCAAACATAAAATACAGCGAAATGACAGGGAACAAAAAATATTAAACGAGTGATTGGGTGCTATGTTCAATACAGTTGCATTTTTTGAGAACTCTAATCAGTTAAATAGCATAAGTTATTAGTTGGTGAGGTCTTTAACAACAGCCGTACTTTGTTGAACTAACGTGGTTCAAACGATGAGATCATATGAAACAGGCTTTACTTGTCACGCTGTAGGCAGGAACAAACGAACAACGACGTATTTAAAGACGTACATTTAATAAATCCAATGGGAACAGGCAGACACAGGAACACGGAGTAGAAACATCAGGAATAACATTAAAGACCAACAAGAGTACAGGGGAAAACACACACCTTAAATACACAGACTAATTACAAACACAGGTGTCGACGATGAGGGGGAAACCAAAAACATTCAGAACTGCGGGGAAAACTGGGAGAAACCAAATAGAAAGTCCGGGGGTGTGACATTACCTCCCCCTCCCGGAAAGGCGTGTCCTCACGCCGACAAACAGGAAACAACAAACAGTCTTAGGAGGGGGTTTCGGCGGAGGACGGACTCCCGGGAGGAGGGCAAGAGATGAAGTCCAAACAGGTGATGGAACAGTCCATGGAGGAGATGACGGAGGGAGGAGCCAAGGAGGTGACAGGAGGGGGCTGGAGCAGGAGGAGCCAGGTGGGACCCAGGCCGCAGCCAAGATGTAAATCCACGGTGGAGCCGATGGAGGGAGGAGCCATGGTGGAGGAGAGGCTGACGACTCCATGGATCCGACCGACGGAGGCGGAGCAGGTGGTGGTGGAGCCCGAGGCGGAGACGGAAAGCCGAAGATCTTGGGTGACGCCGCGGATCCGGAGGGCCAAGGCGGAACCCAAGGCTCTGGCGACCAAGGCGGAGATGGAGATCCGGAGATCCGCGGCGGAGCCGGAGCGACAGAGGGCCGAGGCTGTGCCCGCGGGAGGGAGGAGGTCCAATGAGCCGGTGGGACGGAGCGACGAGGCACAGCCGGAGGAGTATAGTCCTGAGGCGAAGATGGGGCGACGACTGACCAGGGCGGAGCCGGAGGGCCGATGGAGCCCGGTGGAGCTGGTGGATCGACGGGCGACGGCGGAGACGAGGGAGCAGAGAGCCGGGGTGGAGCCGCAGGGTCGAAGGGCCGAGGTGGAGTCCAGGACTCTGAGGCTGAAGGCGATGGTGAGGGATCCTCCAGCCATGACACCGATGGAGACTGGCAGACCTGCGGCGAACCCACCGCACAGATGGTGGGCTGAGGGTGAGCGAGGGGACAGACAGTCGACAACGGGAATTCAGGTAGGCTGGGCGGAACCAGCGGAGATTCGGGACAGCTGGGCGGAACCAGCGGGGACTCAGGACGGCTGGGCGGAACCAGCGGGGACCAGGCAGATTCAGACAGACGAGGGCGGGTGGGAGGGAAGTCTATGCAGGTCAGTGGCTCAGAAAAAAAGTCTATTAAATCCCCAGAATTAGATCCAAGCTCACCCTCAGTGGTAGTGCAGTGGGCGGGGCTCTCTGCCGCCCCTTCTTGTTCTTCGAAGCACTCCACCAGCGCAGATGTAATGTTTGGCTCACGCACCTGATCAGCAGTTTTGACCTCTTTGGCACTCCATAATATCGTCGCTCCGTGCTCGGGCTTTCCGTCTGTGACGGGCTCATAATGCGCGGGTCGGTGTGGCTGGCTGGGCTCTGGGTCCGGAGTGGCACTGGCGAGATTCTCCGTGGAACAGGCGGGAAACGAGGATCGGTTTCTCGCCAGTGTCCACTCCACAAACGAGGCAAAGTTCGCTCGAGGGCCGTCCTCGGACGACGGCGCTCTGCAAGACGCATTAAGGCTGGCGTCATAGAACGCACAGAGCGCGTCGTCCGGGTAGCTGGTGTTGTTAGCTACTAGCTGGAACATTAATGTGTAGCCCTCGAGCGGTAATTCCCCCTGCTTCAGCCGTAGCAGGATGAATTCTGGTCGGAAGAAGGGATCCATGGGGGAAACACACTACGGAAACAAAAGACTGGAGAAAAACGAACGGAAAACAAAACGGAGGTGAACACGCAAAAAGAAAACTGTATTGGTTGGTCTTTCTGTCACGCTGTAGGCAGGAACAAACGAACAACGACGTATTTAAAGACGTACATTTAATAAATCCAATGGGAACAGGCAGACACAGGAACACGGAGTAGAAACATCAGGAATAACATTAAAGACCAACAAGAGTACAGGGGAAAACACACACCTTAAATACACAGACTAATTACAAACACAGGTGTCGACGATGAGGGGGAAACCAAAAACATTCAGAACTGCGGGGAAAACTGGGAGAAACCAAATAGAAAGTCCGGGGGTGTGACATTACTAGCTTATTCGTTTCCACAAAAATGCAGCACAAATAAGCAAGCATTTTAACGTTTTCAATACACTAATCTACTGTTCAATTGCTGGAGTGTTTTTATTTTTTAAATGCCTTTAAAATATGTAGTTTTGAGAACACGGACGAAGAAACGCCAGCCCTGAAGCTCATCCGTAAACCATATAAAAGCAGCTCATATGCGCTTAATATAGCTCTTTAAAATGATATTATGTTTACATTGCGTACAGTCGCTGGAGTGTTTTTATTTAAATGCTTTTAAAAGAGGCTCAGTGATGTAGTTCGCAGACCGAGAGCTCGGAGCCTTGACTCTCATGTCAGTACAACAGAAAACACTGGCTAAAGGCAGCCCTCTCCGTTTTAAATAAAACTACTCGCAAACACCTGAATTTAGCTCTTGGTGTGTTCTAAGGGGTTGACGGAATGAAATCGCTGGAGCATTTAAATTTTAAAAGGCCGTATTTATTTTCATTTTCCGCTCCACCCCTTCAGTGGAGTGGATGATGGCTTAAACGGGGCATTATTTTTCGTACTTGACCTGTGGTTAGAGGCATTGTTTCTTGTTAGTAAGACATATGGCTTAATAAATTATGTTCTTGGGCATAATTTGCAAGCTAACATGCAGTACAAGCTATAACCTACGTTTAACCTAAATATAAATGATTTTATTCAGTATTTTTGTGCGTCCTCTATAAAGCACCATTTATGAGTAGTGCGCATGCGCACAAATGCCTAAGGGGACTTTCGGAGTATGACGGAAGAGGGCACCTGTGCTAAATCAAACATAAAATACAGCGAAATGACAGGGAACAAAAAATATTAAATGAGTGATTAGGTGCTATGTTCAATACACACTGTAAAAAGTGCTACACCCAGAAAGTAGGTTTTATATACTTTAAATAGTTGTAATCTAGTTTATTTTATTTGTTTTATACTAAAAAGTATCAATATGCTTCCTCTTTACTTAAAATATATCAGTTTTTATATAACAATATATTTTAAGTAAAACTATTGCCATTTATTTGGGTAGTTAATTGTATGTGATTGTTGTGTAGAAATGTTATAAAAGTGAGTTGACACACTCAATTTATTAGAGCAGCTGTCGATGTGGCAGGTGTGTTCATAAAACTTAAATGTTTTAAAAAATTTAAAAAAGGCATTATTCCTTTTTCACTGGCGGGGACTTTCCCAGACAGATGCAGCATCGTCCTCGGCACTTCAACTGTTTGTTCGCTGCAGCAGATCTGAATTTCAGGCACTGATTAACAAGGTAAGTTGAGCAAATTTAGCCAAATGATTGGTGATGTAAAGTCACGCAAAATCGCTCACTCCAGGGAGCTAAAGTTAGGTTGGCAAATTGTACTGTTTAGCTAGCTATGCTACACACATGTCAAGCTAATTGGCTGTACAGTGCTAAGTAGTGTGGTTTTGTAGGCAACCTTCAGCAATTGAGACCGTGTTGTTAATATGAAATTAAATAAGTACTGTAGTCATGCCTACTATGGGTTTATAGACTATTTTTAATCGTTATTTAGCATTAACTTACACTAATATTTTACATTAAACGGTAAGGTAAAAGTTCTAGACAAAACACGTCAACATTAGTACTACTTGTGTGGGCAGATAAGAGAAAGTAAGCTTTGTGACAGGATTCTGGAATCAGAGGTCATGTTAATATACCTTTGCATTACTAAAAAAAGATGCAAATGTGGCTATAAAGATGTATGCTAAGTAGTCTGATTTTAGAGATTTGATCCACATTTTAAAAAACTTTAAAACTATGTCTATCCTACCTAAATAAGATAACATTTACCACTGATTTTTAACCTTATTCTAACATGCATTTTCCTGGTCTTTAGATACCCAAGTGCTTTTGTTACCTGGGGTCTTCAAACTTCACATCCAGGTAAGAAAAACTTCAGATAAATACAGTTGCAGCTATAACTATTCCCAGTTAAGTAAAACATAGGTGTGCTATATTGTACTGTCATCAGGCTGTGAATGTTGATCAGATTTTACTTTTTGACAGGATCCATCTGCCTCTGTGAAGAAAAGGAGAGAAGTGGTCCTGAGATGCCTGATTGAGTATATGGGCAGAGATGGGAAGACCTCATCAGTGTCCACAACGTATGTATTGGGCTTAAAGCTACTTGTCTATTTTTCTGTCTGAATAAAATAATATTGTAATGATATGGGGTAATTACATTTGCTCTTGAAAGATTTAAAGAAATTTAAATTCTGTAGCTAAATAAACAGTAATGTGATGACCAATCAGGTACAGGCAAGGACAATTGCATTGTTTTAATGTAATGCATCCTTTGAAAAAAAAGGCAACAGTCATGCTACAGTAGATACTGATAGTATAGTACCCACTCTCTATGGCATTGTCATGGTAGATTTAGCTCTGGTCACATGCTCTAGTCTCAGTATTCATCTAGTATTCACCATCTTTAGCGACAAAAGTACAATTTTGACTTTGTGTTGTATCTGTCTTCTACCTGTCTGCTATATTCATCTCTGTCTGCTATATTCATCTCTGTCTGCTATATTCCTCTCATTACCTGATTGTCTGACCAAACTCTTGATTTTTTTTTTTTTTTTGTCTCCACCAATAGAGTCATGATGAAACAGAGGTGCATGCTATGCTTGGCACCCAAGAACATTTACATGTGCCATCAGCCTGACACGCTTGAGATTACAGGATGAAAATGCACTTATACAGTGTTTGTTTTATAATGTGTACATGTGTGGCCACAATTATTGTCTGTTTTGTAGTCACTGTTAAAAGTGAAAGACACTAAATAAATGTTATTGTCTTCAATCTATCTTCCCATCTTTTTCTTCTTCAATTGAATTCGTAATTGTTATTGACATAGTCTGTTTATGTAAAGTTCATCACTGTAGTGCTTAAAATATAGACATTTAGATTTATTTTCTGAGGTTATAGCCAGAACTCAATTAAAATGTTTATTCACATATGATTAAAGTTCATTAAACCTAATTAAAACGAGTTCAGGCTGCTTGTAACAACCTATAAATAAGTTACCTGTACCAAGAAAAGTAGGTTTATCTAACTGAGTAATACTAGTAATATTAGTTAAGTCAACTTGATTTTGTTGCATTTGGATTAAGTAATATTACAGTGTTTATTTTACTTAAAAAAGGCTGCAAGTTGACTGAACTTAAAACATCCAATGCAGCCACTTGCCTCACTTTTTATAAGTTAGATCTAGGTATTACTTTTTACAGTGCAGTTGCTTTTTTTTGAGAACTCTAATCAGTTAAATAGCAGAAGTTATTAGTTGGTGAGGTCTTTAATGCTTGGACCATAGATGTCGAATTAGCTTTGATGGTTTCATTGCTTCGTTTGACAACTTATCGCCACATACACATAAAGGACTTGGTACATGCCGGTCTTTGCGAACCCATATTTTAAATATGACTCTTCATATTTCCGATTGAATGACCCCTTCTTTTTCTTTGAGGTATCTGGCTCCTCCAGGGCCGGAGTGGGACTCCTTTTCAGCCCTGGAGTTTCAAGCCTTAGACCGGCCCACTTTAGTTCACGACTGACTATATTAAAATGACGTCATTTCCAATTCAGTGCAAATACAGTAGCCTAAGTGTTGCTTCACAGTGAAGATTTATTTGAACAGTTAACACAATATAATGTTTAACAGTATCAGTATCTATTTTCTGTTAGAATTAGTGCTCATAAATATCCAAACCTTGAAATGAAAAAATATCAAATAAATACAAATGTATATTAAGCTATATGTATAAAATAAAGATTAAAATAAAATGTATTAAACTTTCTAATGACACTATCATGTCTTTTTCAAGTAAACAGCTGCTTTATAAGTTCAAATATTTTTCATAAATGAGAACATTAAAGGGTAAATGTCTAACACTATTCTTTTAAACATCACAATGTCCTTTTCTGCAATATCTGAATATATATTCTGTGCAAAATTGTTCAGTCCTTAAACACAAATAAAGAATAGAACAAGTATTGCACTGTCCTACCTGCCCATTCTAGTGTGTTGGGCTCATGACTGGTGCTTGGTAATGTTACGGGGCCTGGCTTTTCACTCTTAGCAGCAAACTGGACTAGAGGCTGCTGCTGCTGAAGAGCAACAGTACAAGAAAAGGTTTGATACATAAACATGAACGGTGATTTGCAGACATCGTTGTTTTGCACTGCTCCTAACTAGCTTGACGTTAACCAGGGGCGGACTGAGACAAAATTTCAGGCCGGGAAATCTCACACTTATCCACGCCATCCCACACCAAAATTTGAAACCCTGGACAACAATATTTTTCATCATCACATAAAGAAAAGTTGAAATCAACTGGGTAAAATAATTAAATGCTATCTCTTGAACTTCCAATTTGCCTTTTAATCTCTTTTAATCTCTCTGTCTCTCATGTGTGTTTACTTTTTAAACAAATTTTCTTGTATCTGTCATTTTTTTCATAAACACATCTCGACCTTTACAACCACCTATACAGTACAGATCTAAGGTTGGTCTTTTTTAAAGAAGACAATCAGCAGATTATTGCAGAAATACTGAGACCTTTTTAAAGACATGTTTTTGTCAAGATTGTAAAAAGTTGTGATTTTGTAAAATGACACTTGACATTGCTGCTAAGGGGGAGGAGACAGCCACCAGGATGGTTCTTGAGCTTCTAAGCTTTCAAAATTATATATAATTTATGATTAGTACTAAAACATTTGATAGAAAAAAGGGCAACAGAAAAAAGAGGGCCACTACATTAGGACCATGTGTTATTGTCGTAATGTTAAAATTAAAACAACAAAAATTAGCTACATCTTGAATATATCTTTATTAAAAAATCTTAAAACTAAACATGTTTTGCATTATCATGGGTCATGTTTGGCCCTAAGGAAAATGAACCATGATATTATTGAGCCTATGGTAAACATAGTAACCATGTTTTTTGGGGAGTTTTTTTTAGGATTGATTCCCATTAGTATAATCATAATTTTATACCATGGTGAAAGTATAGTGTAGCAAAACCATTGTATATTGTATAATTATTGTATAACTATAGTAAACATGTTTTGTAAAACCACAGTTAATTTTTATAAGGGTAGCTCCCTAAACCTGTTTTAAAACGATATTTTTTATAGATTAACATTTGTTAGCAGTTCAATACTTAAGTAAACAAAGACAAAACTACAATAGTCTGTTTACAGATGTAACAGACCTGCGCTTTAGGTCCTAAACAGGACAGATTTGTCTCTCTGCTCCACCTGGGCACTTCTACTTCAGTCTCGCGTCGTTTTGGCGGACGGCGGACGCGCGGATGCGCGGAGCGCGCGCGAGACGAAACGCGTGCCAGTCAGTGTTGCCAACTTGGCGACTTTGTCGCTATATTTAGCGACTTTTCAGACCCCCTTAGCGACTTTTTTTCAAAAAAGCGCCTAGCGACAAATCTAGCGACTTCTTGGAAAAACCTTATTTAGCTTATGAGACTCTCTGGTACTGCCGCGCGAGCGTGAAGTCGTGCTTTCCCAGCGCGGGCGCTCTCCCTCTCTCTCTCTATCTGCGTCTGCTCTGTTCAGTGAGCGGCAGAGAAGCAGCATTTTCAGATAAAAAATATATTCTTATGCTTCTAACTCTATTTTACATGCAAGTATAGCCCGAAATCACAGCACAGCCATTGTCTTAATCGTATGTGTATTTGATTTTTTTTAGACAATGTCGTGATTATGAATCACGTTTTTAGTAGATTTAACTTCGAGAGCTGGTTATGTAGTCCTAATGGGCTGCGTTTCAGTCACTATTTCATATTTACCCCGTTGTCTGACAAAAGAAACCGTAAAATATATCAATATATCTATGAAATATATAAATGAAAACAGTTTTATTGAATTTGGCTGCATCAAATAGCAGTATGTGAGCACAGAGACGCAAGACAATACAACGTACTGACGTCATGAATATGCTAATGAGCGTATGACGTCATTTAGCGACATTTGGCTACTTTTCAAGCGGGGTATAGCTACTTTCCATTGAAAAAAGTTGGCAACACTGGTGCCAGTCAAGACTAACCGATTTATGATTTATTAGAGTTTTATTATTGAATGGCTAATTCTGAAATAACCACTTTAGAACATTAGGCCGGCAACAAAAACAACAACAACAATATTAAATAATAATAATAAAAATTGGAGGGTAGCGGGCCAAAAATTCTCCCGATGGACAGTCCGCCCCTGGCGACTGCTGTGAGTGCAGGCAGCTAGGGACACCGGCCCTCGCGGCCAAAAAAACGGACCGGCCCACCGGGAATTCTCCCGGTCCTCCCGATTAGCTAATCCGGGCCTGGGCTCCTCTACCCCTTCCAAATAAAATTCTCTAAAGATGTTTGCTTTTTGTTGCTCATTCTAGCAGTTTAGCTAACTTCGTGTGACACTACCTTTCGCCAAGAACTGATCAAGTGAAGTGAGCTGAGCTGAGGCTGCGCTGCGCTGAAGCCAATATGTAAAGTGTAAAGGCGGGACAGACAGACGTAAGGAAAGAGACCTTGCAAAATGCAAACATGAGTGCAATCAAACAACTGCATATATGCCTATGGCATGTAAAAACGTGACATTATTGCGAATTAAATTGAGTTTATTTAGTTTGCATGCATATTTTTTAAAACTCATGTTGTAGGCTACGGCCCGGTTAGGAATGTCCTGCGGCCCGGTAGTTGGGGACCGCTGGTTTAGGTGACATTCATTGTTGGGTGTGACTAGGTACTAAGTAATTCGTTTTTATAATTTAATTACTTTTCCCTTAAAAAAAGTAAAGTAAGGGATTACTCTTATTTTTTCTGTAATTTAATTATATAAGGATCGCTCATGTGTCGTCATCATGACGTATTCTCAGTGGGGAACGCAAAGCATTTTGGGAATCCGCGGCACAAACATTAGGCGCCAGACTTGATTGCATGGAGGGAAGAGTTCAAGATGCCGTCTACCTGCTGTGTTATATACTGCAATAGTCGTTCTCACGATAGAAGTGGATTAAAGCTTAAGAACGGAATATCCTTTTATCGTTTTCCAGCGTGGAATAATAATTGTACAAGCCATGTTTTAGAGGTGACAAAAATGCGACGAATGGCATGGATAACCGCAGTAAGGAGACCCAATTTGTTTCTGTGATCAAAGCTGAATTTTCAGCATCATTACTCCAGTCTTCAGTGTTTGATCCTTAAGAAATCACTCTAATATGACGATCTGATGATCAAGAAACATTTATGATTATCAGTGTTGAAATGAACATCTTTGATGAATAGAAAGTTCAAAAGAACGTCCTTTATTTTAAATCTAAAGCTTTGTAACATTAAACACTACTGGTCAAAAGTTTGGGGTCAGTAAGAATTTTATTTTATTTTTTGGGGAAAGAAATAAAATAAATCAATACTTTTATTCATCAAGTTAAACTGATTAAAAGTTACAGTAAAGACATTTATAATGTTAGAAAATATTCTATTTTAAATGAATGCTGTTCTTTTGAACTTTCTATTCATCAAAGAATTTTAAGAAATTTTTGTACACAACAGTTTTCAACATTTATAATCATAAATGTTTCTTGAGCATCAAATCGTCATATTAAACTGATTTCTGAAAGATCATGTGACACTGAAGACTGGAGTAATGATGCTGAAAATTCAGCTTTGATCAAGAAATAAATTAAACTTTACTATATATTCACATAGAAAACAGCCGTTTTAAATTGGAATAATATTTCACAATATTACTGTTTTTTAAATTGTTTTTATCAAATAAATGCAGCCTTGGTGAGCAGAAGATACTTCTTTTAAAAACATTAAAGACTTTGCTGGATAAAATTGTGGTTGTGTGCTGTGCTTTGACCAATATGTGTCCAAGTATTGTTGTGAAGCCATCGTGTTAGAATTATACCAACCCAGGCTCATTGGCAATACGTGACTCTGCCTACATTTCTGCAGAACCTGAAATACGTATCTCCAGGTACATTTGGCTGCACTTTTCGGGTGAACCGTCCACTAGAGGCGCTAATGTGTATTTTTTTCCTCCGTTTTAAATACACGTTTATTAAAGGTTAGAAAGCAAATTAAACAGTGCTCGGTCTTCTCAGCATACAAAACGTTTGTATTAAACTTGTTAATTCCACATTTTTAAGGTGCCAAAGACACACGTCTCGTCTGGATTTATCCTTTAACTTCGATGGAGAGCAGTTGCGTACAAATACCACGCAGCATCTTCTACGGCAATTACGTCACCAGCCAGGCTCAGTTCGACCAGTCCACCTGATACGTGTACACCTTCAAGCAGGTAAGTGACCGCGACAATCTTTTCATTATTTTAATTATTTCGGTGTTTCTGCATCACTTCCATGGGGTCATGTGTTAAAACGGAAGCTTAGTGGAATAGTTAGCACGGCTGCTAACGTTAGCCTACGATTGACATTAGCCTAAGCATTACCACTGTAACTGTAGTTTTACTATAGTATTTATAGTATATGCACACTAACCACTAGCTTACTATGGTTTTACCACTGTAATTGTAGTTTTACTATAGTATTTGTAGTATATGCACACTAACCACTAGCTTACTATGGTTTTACCACTGTAATTGTAGATTTACTATAGTATTTGTAGTATATGCACACTAACCACTAGCTTACTATGGTTTTACCACTGTAACCGTAGTTTTACTGTGGTATTTGTAGTATAAGCACACTAACCACTAGCTTACTATGGTTTTACCACTGTAACCGTAGTTTTACTGTGGTATTTGTAGTATAAGCACACTAACCACAAAGCTTACTATGGTTTTACCACTGTAACTGTAGTTTTACTGTGGTATTTGTAGGATATGCACACTAACCACTAGCTTACTATGGTTTTACCACTGTAATTGTAGTTTTACTATAGTATTTGTAGTATATGCACACTAACCACTAGCTTACTATGGTTTTACCACTGTAATTGTAGTTTTACTATAGTATTTGTAGTATATGCACACTAACCACTAGCTTACTATAGTTTTACCACTGTAACTGTAGTTTTACTGTGGTATTTGTAGTATAAGCACAGTAAACACAATGCTTACTATGGTTTTACCACTGTAACTGTAGTTTTACTATAGTATTTATAGTATATGCACACTAACCACTAGCTTACTATGGTTTTACCACTGTAATTGTAGATTTACTATAGTATTTGTAGTATATGCACACTAACCACTAGCTTACTATGGTTTTACCACTGTAACCGTAGTTTTACTGTGGTATTTGTAGTATAAGCACACTAACCACTAGCTTACTATGGTTTTACCACTGTAACCGTAGTTTTACTGTGGTATTTGTAGTATAAGCACACTAACCACAAAGCTTACTATGGTTTTACCACTGTAACTGTAGTTTTACTGTGGTATTTGTAGGATATGCACACTAACCACTAGCTTACTATGGTTTTACCACTGTAATTGTAGTTTTACTATAGTATTTGTAGTATATGCACACTAACCACTAGCTTACTATGGTTTTACCACTGTAATTGTAGTTTTACTATAGTATTTGTAGTATATGCACACTAACCACTAGCTTACTATAGTTTTACCACTGTAACTGTAGTTTTACTGTGGTATTTGTAGTATAAGCACAGTAAACACAATGCTTACTATGGTTTTACCACTGTAACTGTAGTTTTACTATAGTATTTGTAGTATATGCACACTAACCACTAGCTTACTATGGTTTTACCACTGTAACTGTAGTTTTACTGTGGTATTTGTAGTATAAGCACAGTAAACACAATGCTTACTATGGTTTTACCACTGTAACCGTAATTTTACTATAGTATTTGTAGTATATGCACACTAACCACTAGCTTACTATAGTTTTACCACTGTAACCATAGTTTTACTGTGGTATTTGTAGTATAAGCACAGTAAACACAATGCTTACTATGGTTTTACCACTGTAACTGTAGTTTTACTATAGTATTTGTAGGATATGCACACTAACCACTAGCTTACTATGGTTTTACCACTGTAACTGTAGTTTTACTGTGGTATTTGTAGTATATGCACAGTAAACACAACTCTTACTATGGTTTTACCACTGTAACTGTAGTTTTACTGTGGTATTTTTAGTATAAGCACAGTAAACACAATGCTTACTATGGTTTTACCACTGTAACTGTAGTTTTACTATAGTATTTGTAGTATATGCACACTAACCACTAGCTTACTATGGTTTTACCACTGTAACTGTAGTTTTACTGTGGTATTTGTAGTATAAGCACAGTAAACACAATGCTTACTATGGTTTTACCACTGTAACCGTAATTTTACTATAGTATTTGTAGTATATGCACACTAACCACTAGCTTACTATAGTTTTACCACTGTAACCATAGTTTTACTGTGGTATTTGTAGTATAAGCACAGTAAACACAATGCTTACTATGGTTTTACCACTGTAACTGTAGTTTTACTATAGTATTTGTAGGATATGCACACTAACCACTAGCTTACTATGGTTTTACCACTGTAACTGTAGTTTTACTGTGGTATTTGTAGTATATGCACAGTAAACACAACTCTTACTATGGTTTTACCACTGTAACTGTAGTTTTACTGTGGTATTTTTAGTATAAGCACAGTAAACACAACGCTTACTATGGTTTTACCACTGTAACTGTAGTTTTACTATAGTATTTGTAGTATATGCACAGTAAACACAACTCTTACTATGGTTTTACCACTGTTACCGTAGTTTTACTATAGTATTTTTAGTATAAGCACAGTAAACACAACTCTTACTATGGTTTTACCACTGTAACTGTAGTTTTACTGTGGTATTTGTAGGATATGCACAGTAAACACAACGCTTACTATGGTTTTACCACTGTAACTGTAGTTTTACTATAGTATTTGTAGTATATGCACAGTAAACACAACGCTTACTATGGTTTTACCACTGTAACCATAGTTTTACTATAGTATTTGTAGGATATGCACACTTACCACTAGCTTACTATGGTTTTACCACTGTAACCGTAGTTTTACTGTGGTATTTGTAGTATAAGCACAGTAAACACAATGCTTACTATGGTTTTACCACTGTAACCGTAGTTTTACAACAGTATTTGTAGGATATGCACACTAACCACTAGCTTACTGTGGTTTTACCACTGTAACCATAGTTTCACTGTGGTATTTGTAGTATAAGCACAGTAAACACAATGCTTACTATGGTTTTACCACTGTAACTGTAGTTTTACCATAGTAACTTTGATTTTACGGTGTACTATTTGTAAAGCACAGTAACCACAATGCCTACCACACTTTTAAATGTTTTTTGTGAAGTAATTGTAATTCAGTATTTTTTTTTTCTGTCTTGCAGTTAGGTCAGATCACTTACGCCAGCAGCTCTTTTAAGAAGCAATCTCTGGTAAAAGCCATCGCTGTATGAACTGTAATTCATAATTAATTTACACATAGTTTTGCTCTCTCTCTCTTTCTTTGGTTCATCATGACATTTTTAAAATCTCATAATTTTGACCAATTCTGTTAGAAAGCTGCTAGAATTAACAGGGAACTTGAACTCAAAGCTCCAAGTGCTGATCTTGAAGAAGCTGTCAAAGAGGCTGAAAAGTCCTTCAATGATTCAATCTTTCACAGTAATGTTGAAGACATTTAGCTATAACTGATTTGCTTTAATCAACGCATCCTTATTGTTAGTGTTAATAATACCTTTCCTTACAGTCCTTCCTCTCAAATATTTTGGTCACAGATTTTGTTTAGCACATTGTCTCAACATGTGTGTATTTCTCTTTGTTTCAGGGTAAAGGGAAGACCAAAGGAAGGCCTGTCATTGGATTTGAATTGGGCCATGTTGTGCATTTCTGGAAAAGACCAAAAGCAAAGGCAAACATTCCAATGGTATGTCAATGTTGGTCTGAGCACCTGGACTGAACTGTACTGCAGTTACATTTTGCACAGCATCTGTACATACCCTACAGCCCCATCAGAAACAACAACCAACAAAGTGTCATGTCGAAGTATTAATAATTCATACAATTTACCAAGCCAGCAAATGTATATGATATTGTACAAGTGTACTCATATAATATTCCATGATTTTTCACTTGTACTTGTGTCATTGGCCATTGCCTCAACTCTCATGTTAATTGTGTCCATTGTAAGTAGTCAGAGTGTTTATACCAATCCAGTTTATATTAAGTCCATCATATTCTCTCTATATTAACCTTTACAAATTTTCACTGCCTCTTCCTGTTCTAACAGTACATGATATCTGCCCACACCTCAGAGTCTGCCTTTCTTTCTATGTTGATTTTTATTTAACACATCTGTCTAAGAAGCACAAGTCTGGAAATGCTAGTTTATCTTGTCACAAATCAGATCATTAGTAAATTTGGCCAAATCAGATTGCTTAAAGCTGTCCTTACCAAGAGCAAGAACAACAATAAGAACTATTTTAGCATCCACACCAACGGACGATAGCGTTCTGTTTACTGTTATACACGCTACAGTCATCTGCCATCTGTTGTCAATGTTTTTGTTGTTCATCATGTGATAAATTCTCTTTCTTCCTGTCTTGCAGGATTTCTCACAGACTACTGATATATATACATATAGTGATAGTGACAGGAGTGTCCACAGTAGAGATGAGGGTGTTGCCTGTAGAGGAGAAAGTCAAATAATAATAAAATTATAATTGTTATTAACCAGTAATTTGTCTTGCATTTAGTCACAATAGAAGCAAACAACGATTACAGGACAGATATATTTTAAAGGTAATAATTGTAAAATATTGAAATATTGTTCTAATCATCGTTTGCCTATTAGTTTGTTAAACAGAAGCATTGAATATTATTTGGCATCTTAACGTTTTCTGCAAACAAATTCTCTTTTTATTTTTGACTATTAGACAATCTTTTTAAGGGGTTTTCTATTGCCTATTTCTTAATTACCTCTATACAAATGCATTTCAAATACAATCAACTGCTTGTTTTGTCTTTTTTTTTTTTCCGTAATGGCACAAACTGGAGAGAGAGAATGCTGTTCTGGGCACTTTTTATCTGTGAAAAGTTTGATATGTCAATAAACATTGGGAAATGACTACAAAATGTGTGATTCATTATTTTTTATTATTCTTATAGTTCATCTGGCAGGTCTAAGAATTGCAATTTTGTAAGGTCCATTTCCAGGAAACAGAAGTGATTAATTGTTTACCCTTAATACACTGTAAATGTTACAGAAGCACAATTAAACAGTAGAAAAAAGCTTCATGTTTAATCATTAGAGGTGCATGTTTTTTGTTTTGAAAGCAAATGAAACATTTTGAATTATTGTTCACAGCAATTTATATCAAAGTTTTGAGTTTAAATATTGTACATAAATTTATATTAGTGTGAACATAATTTACTATGGGAACCATTATGCCCTTATTTTAAAAAATAAAATAAAATAATCCTGGTAATCAATAAATCTATTGCTGCATCAAGTTAACCAAACTATCCAATCTGTTGTTCCAGTTTTATGTTGAGTGGGGACAAATAAATATTGAACTGATTATCTGTATTTGCCACAAGAACCTGGAAGATCATGTCATAAATGACCATATTTGGACAAGCAAACGAGACGACTCTGTTCAATTTGGTTGCCATTTGGAACTCGCTGTGATTGGACTATCTTTTAATCCAAATGAAAAACAACGCTTAATGTTACAAAGTCCGTGTTGCTCTTATTACATCAGTAATACCTTCAGTTAACAACGAAGTGTTGCTATGTTGTGAGAACTTCCTAATTTACCGAGATCGTAACCCTAACCCTAAGCAGATCTTAATTAAACTACAAATAACAGCGCCATTTTTTTCGTGTTCTATAGATAGAATGGCAGAGGTTTGTGGGTAATGTAGTTTAAAATGTTTATTATTAAAATAGTGGAAAATGCAATCTTTTTTGAACAAAGGTTTATCTAAACAAGTACACTGTGCAAATATCTATGACATATTTAAGAGGCATGCTGAAATTTGGTTTTTTACTAAGATCATTTTTTAAAACACCTTTATACCACCTTTCCATGAATGTTTGAAAACTGTGTCCAACAATATGTAATTAACATAGCATAAGTAGTTGTCCTGCCAATTTTCTCTTTGACATTATAATCAGACACTGATTTACAGCCATTTGAAATGTTCATTTTTTTGCTCTTCCATGGGACTCTACTGGGCCCCTGGGGATTGAAGGGCAGTCAAAACACACAAATCTATTCTCATCATGGACAGCACACTGTGCTGAGTCACATTTTTTAGATTGTCTTTTCAAAAATTTGCCAATATGTAAGTTGAAAGTCATAGTTTTCTTAGAATAAGAATAGACATTTCCTAATTGAATTGTGTCCATTTATTTCATTAGATCAGGAGCAAGAATTGAGTGATGACAGGAAATGAAGACACCAGTTTAAACAATCAATACATATTGTGACACTTCTTTGTACTATCACACAATGTCAGTGTGTCATTCAGTAAGACAAGGTACAGACCGTGTGGTTTATGCAAAAGCTATACAATTCATGCAATGCAAAGGATCATAATATAAAAGACATCATTTGTATCTTTGTCAAATATTCCTCATCTTTGTCCATCTTTGCAAAACATCAGTAATGTGCATGCTCATCTTATTTATTATACAGTACAGGATTGATGTTGATCTTTCCCTGGTCCATCACCCTCAGCTGTGCATAAAGTGCCTGTAGCAATATACTGTAGTCCATGCAGTCTCTTCTAATGAATCTTTCAGCCTTCCCTTCATGTATTGAATGTCATTAATATGACCAAATGTCGCATCTTGATTAAAACACTCATGGTAATTATGTGTATTGTTTACACAATTAAATGGTGTATTTACCAAACATTCCTAATAAAGAATATTTACCATACTTTATTATCCAATACTTTGTGCTACATCATAAAGACAGCTAAAGTAGCCTATTAAGACAAATGATATTCAAGAGAAATAAAAATGGGTTATGTTAAAACCATATTATTTTAACCAGATGAAGCCTCCCAAATGCATGCATGGTTAAATGTCTTGAGCATCATAGAATCACATTCAGTTTCCTGCTCATCATCAGAGCTCTCTTGGTTTTCTTCCTCTTGCTTGCTTATCCATATCCCTATCTTAATAATCTCCTTCCATGTCATGAACAATTTGAAGTTGTTATCCAGCACACTACAGTACAACTGACGGACAAAAGACATGTGACCAATTTAAATCATATCACTTTATTGTCACAATACCATGATCACAAGTGTACAGGTGGTGACATTTTTTTGTGAAAACTGCAGCATGAAAGTATAGACAACAAATGCTCAATGCAGGCAACACACACATATAAGGGACTCAATACAGGTAGAGAACAATAAGGTAAATAGTATGCTATACAGAGAGCATGAAATTAAAACAATAATCACAGTACGCATACCTTTGCAGTGCAGTGTGGAATGAATCAGTTCAAACAGAATGTCATGGTGCAGAATAATAGCGAGTTAGAGTCCAGACAGTGCAACTGATAGAGAGCAGTGCATATGAGCTTGATGTGCTGTGTATTGTTTCTGGTATAAGTTCAGTGCAGTCTAATTGCCTGTGGAAAAATGTGTCTGCTGGTGCAGGTTCTGCAATAACTTCTGCCTGATGGTAACGATGAGAAAAATCCATGGCTCTGGTGGCTGGAGTCTCTGATGGTCCTCTATGCTTTCCTCACACACCAACTGATGTAAATATCCTGGAGGGACATAACATGTATTTAGGGTGTTGTAAATTAATAAACAATATATATCTTTATTTTTAATTGTTGCATTGGACTTACCATTGATTCTTGTTGGAGATATGAGCCAAATGGATCCCTTCACAACTATTTTGCAGTTGTCATTTGTGAAGTTTACTTTTACGGGCCGTAACATCTGAGCTGTCACAGTAGAATTGTTCAGGAATGCAGTCCTCATCGCAGTTTACTGGCGGTTTCAGGCTGCAATGCTGCATCTGGTGGCCATTGAATTGATATGGTCAACTGGCTTCACCCTCCTTCAAACAAACAAAACAATAAGTCAACAATAATTCCAGAGAAATAGTGTTGATGAATAGGTGCAGGTGTTAGTACTCACCATATTTGGCCAATCCTGCCCAAATTCCAGAGATGATAGCACAGTTGATTTGCCAATTCTAGGAGCTATAAAAAAAAAAAAAAAAAAGTGCATGTGAAAAATGGTAACGGCTGTCTTTTGAGAGATTAACATCCATTGCTATACCCCATATAACCCTAACCCCAACCCGTATAACTACATTGCTTGAATACATACATACCAGTAGAAATGTGCAAATTTTCAGCTCTGTGTTTGGGCACAAGAAGACCATGTTCATTCCTCATTCATCAGGACTGGCTTGCCGGGACTGATTTTCTTTGCTTTTTTTGGTCTTCATCTTTAAAACAATACAATATTTATTGACCCAATTTTTAATTATTATTGTTGTTTAAACATATAAATTAAGCAGTTATAATTATATACTTCAAACTCAAGTTCCCGGGCAACTCTAGCAGTCTCCTGAGTTCATCTGTATACATTTCTATTCAGAGTCTGAGAAAAGGCCATCATGCAAACTCTAAGCTTCTATTTTTCAACAGAGCACAAACTAATGTGTTAAGTGAGGGAGTAAAGAAATAAGATGAAGAGAAATAGGCAGAATTGTGTAAGTTTAACAGAATGAGAAGCAAGCAGCATTAGAAAAAAAAAATTATTTAACAGCAAACTAAAATGAATTATTTTAAATATGATTACCTGCTGATGGTTTTGTTGTAAGCAGTTTAAACGCCTCTTCACACCAAGGATGAGTCCACACCGCAGCTATTTGACATAAAATGACAGAAACAATATGGTTGGAATCTCTTTCAGAATTTTTTTTTCCAGATGTTGAACAATGAAAACATTGACAGCCAATCAAAATCCACCACACAAATAGCCTGAGCATTTAAATGCAGACAACATAACTGCAGCATACGCTTATGATAAAAAGAATGTTATTTTCTGTTAGTGTGAAATATAAACAATTAAAATAGTCATTATAATTCTTGCTCTTGGTGTGAACAGCTTTAAGTGATCTGATTTGGCCAAATTAACTGAAGGTCTGATTTCTCACATGACTAGTTAGAGATGGGAGTGAGTGTTGACTAGAGGAGAAATAAAAAAAATAATCAGTAGACATGCAAGGCTTGGTAAATTGTATTAGTTATTAATATTTCGACATGACACTTTGTTGGTTGGTGTTTCTGATGGGGCTGTAGGGTATGTACAGATGCTGTGCAAAATGTAACTGCAGTACAGTTCAGTCCAGGTGCTCAGACCAACATTGACATACCATTGGAATGTTTGCCTTTGCTTTTGGTCTTTTCCAGAAATGCACAACATGGCCCAATTCAAATCCCATGACAGGCCTTCCTTTGGTCT
>NW_027394276.1:6636928-6687929 GCF_049309525.1 Garra rufa | reverse complement strand
GACCAACTAATAACTTCTGCTATTTAACTGATTAGAGTTCTCAAAAAATGCAACTGTATTGAACATAGCACCCAATCACTCGTTTAATATTTTTTGTTCCCTGTCATTTCGCTGTATTTTATGTTTGATTTAGCACAGGTGCCCTCTTACGTCATACTCCGAAAGTCCCCTTAGGCATTTGTGCGCGTGCGCACTACTCATAAATGGTGCTTTATAGAGGACGCACAAAAATACAGATTAAAATCATTTATATTTAGGTTAAATGGAAGATATAGCTTGTGCTGCATGTTAGCTTGCAAATTATGCCCAAGAACATAATTTATTAAGCCATATGTCTTACTAACAAGAAACAATGCCTCTAACCACAGGTCACGTATGAAAAATAATGCCCCGTTTAAGCCATCATCCACTCCACTGAAGCGGAAAATGAAAATAAATACGGCCTTTTAAAATTTAAATGCTCCAGCGATTTCATTCCGTCAACCCCTTAGAACACACCAAGAGCTAAATTCAGGTGTTTGCGAGTAGTTTCATTTAAAACGGAGAGGGCTGCCTTCAGCCAGTGTTTTCTGTTGTACTGACATGAGAGTCAAGGCTCCGAGCTCTCGGTCTGCGAACTACATCACTGAGCCTCTTTTAAAAGCATTTAAATAAAAACACTCCAGCGACTGTACGCAATGTAAACATAATATCATTTTAAAGAGCTATATTAAGCGCATACGAGCTGCTTTTATATGGTTTACGGATGAGCTTCAGGACTGGCGTTCGTCCGTGTTCACAAAACTACATATTTTAAAGGCATTTAAAAAATAAAAACACTCCAGCGATTGAACAGTAATAGTAGATTAGTGTATTGGAAACGTTAAAATGCTTGCTTATTTGTGCTGCGTTTTTGTGGAAACGAATTAGCTAGTAAAGACTGTTTCATGAATATGGTCTCATCGTTTGAGCCACATAGTTCAACAAAGCACGGCCGTTTTTAATGACCAACTAACTTCTGCTATTTAACTGATTAGAGTTCTCAAAAAATGCAACTGTATTGAACATAGCACCCAACCACTCGTTTAATATTTTTTGTTCCCTGTCATTTCGCTGTATTTTATGTTTGATTTAGCACAGGTGCCCTCTTACGTCATACTCCGAAAGTCCCCTTAGGCATTTGCGCGCATGCGCACTACTCATAAATGGTGCTTTATAGAGGACGCACAAAAATACAGATTAAAATCATTTATATTTAGGTTAAATGGAAGATATAGCTTGTGCTGCATGTTAGCTTGCAAATTATGCCCAAGAACATAATTTATTAAGCCATATGTCTTACTAACAAGAAACAATGCCTCTAACCACAGGTCACGTACGAAAAATAATGCCCCGTTTAAGCCATCATCCACTCCACTGAAGGGGTGGAGCGGAAAATGAAAATAAATACGGCCTTTTAAAATTTAAATGCTCCAGCGATTTCATTCCGTCAACCCCTTAGAACACACCAAGAGCTAAATTCAGGTGTTTGCGAGTAGTTTCATTTAAAACGGAGAGGGCTGCCTTCAGCCAGTGTTTTCTGTTGTACTGACATGAGAGTCAAGGCTCCGAGCTCTCGGTCTGCGAACTACATCACTGAGCCTCTTTTAAAAGCATTTAAATAAAAACACTCCAGCGACTGTACGCAATGTAAACATAATATCATTTTAAAGAGCTATATTAAGCGCATACGAGCTGCTTTTATATGGTTTACGGATGAGCTTCAGGGCTGGCGTTCGTCCGTGTTCACAAAACTACATATTTTAAAGGCATTTAAAAAATAAAAACACTCCAGCGATTGAACAGTAATAGTAGATTAGTGTATTGGAAACGTTAAAATGCTTGCTTATTTGTGCTGCGTTTTTGTGGAAACGAATTAGCTAGTAAAGACTGTTTCATGAATATGGTCTCATCGTTTGAGCCACATAGTTCAACAAAGCACGGCCGTTTTTAATGACCAACTAATAACTTCTGCTATTTAACTGATTAGAGTTCTCAAAAAATGCAACTGTATTGAACATAGCACCCAACCACTCGTTTAATATTTTTTGTTCCCTGTCATTTCGCTGTATTTTATGTTTGATTTAGCACAGGTGCCCTCTTACGTCATACTCCGAAAGTCCCCTTAGGCATTTGCGCGCATGCGCACTACTCATAAATGGTGCTTTATAGAGGACGCACAAAAATACAGATTAAAATCATTTATATTTAGGTTAAATGGAAGATATAGCTTGTGCTGCATGTTAGCTTGCAAATTATGCCCAAGAACATAATTTATTAAGCCATATGTCTTACTAACAAGAAACAATGCCTCTAACCACAGGTCACGTACGAAAAATAATGCCCCGTTTAAGCCATCATCCACTCCACTGAAGGGGTGGAGCGGAAAATGAAAATAAATACGGCCTTTTAAAATTTAAATGCTCCAGCGATTTCATTCCGTCAACCCCTTAGAACACACCAAGAGCTAAATTCAGGTGTTTGCGAGTAGTTTCATTTAAAACGGAGAGGGCTGCCTTCAGCCAGTGTTTTCTGTTGTACTGACATGAGAGTCAAGGCTCCGAGCTCTCGGTCTGCGAACTACATCACTGAGCCTCTTTTAAAAGCATTTAAATAAAAACACTCCAGCGACTGTACGCAATGTAAACATAATATCATTTTAAAGAGCTATATTAAGCGCATATGAGCTGCTTTTATATGGTTTACGGATGAGCTTCAGGGCTGGCGTTTCTTCGTCCGTGTTCACAAAACTACATAAAGGCATTTAAAAAATAAAAACACTCCAGCGATTGAACAGTAATAGTAGATTAGTGTATTGGAAACGTTAAAATGCTTGCTTATTTGTGCTGCGTTTTTGTGGAAACGAATTAGCTAGTAAAGACTGTTTCATGAATATGGTCTCATCGTTTGAGCCACATAGTTCAACAAAGCACGGCCGTTTTTAATGACCAACTAATAACTTCTGCTATTTAACTGATTAGAGTTCTCAAAAAATGCAACTGTATTGAACATAGCACCCAATCACTCGTTTAATATTTTTTGTTCCTTGTCATTTCGCTGTATTTTATGTTTGATTTAGCACAGGTGCCCTCTTACGTCATACTCCGAAAGTCCCCTTAGGCATTTGTGCGCATGCGCACTACTCATAAATGGTGCTTTATAGAGGACGCACAAAAATACAGATTAAAATCATTTATATTTAGGTTAAATGGAAGATATAGCGTGTGCTGCATGTTAGCTTGCAAATTATGCCCAAGAACATAATTTATTAAGCCATATGTCTTACTAACAAGAAACAATGCCTCTAACCACAGGTCACGTACGAAAAATAATGCCCCGTTTAAGCCATCATCCACTCCACTGAAGGGGTGGAGCGGAAAATGAAAATAAATACGGCCTTTTAAAATTTAAATGCTCCAGCGATTTCATTCCGTCAACCCCTTAGAACACACCAAGAGCTAAATTCAGGTGTTTGCGAGTAGTTTCATTTAAAACGGAGAGGGCTGCCTTCAGCCAGTGTTTTCTGTTGTACTGACATGAGAGTCAAGGCTCCGAGCTCTCGGTCTGCGAACTACATCACTGAGCCTCTTTTAAAAGCATTTAAATAAAAACACTCCAGCGACTGTACGCAATGTAAACATAATATCATTTTAAAGAGCTATATTAAGCGCATATGAGCTGCTTTTATATGGTTTACGGATGAGCTTCAGGGCTGGCGTTTCTTCGTCCGTGTTCACAAAACTACATATTTTAAAGGCATTTAAAAAATAAAAACACTCCAGCGATTGAACAGTAATAGTAGATTAGTGTATTGGAAACGTTAAAATGCTTGCTTATTTGTGCTGCGTTTTTGTGGAAACGAATTAGCTAGTAAAGACTGTTTCATGAATATGGTCTCATCGTTTGAGCCACATAGTTCAACAAAGCACGGCCGTTTTTAATGACCAACTAATAACTTCTGCTATTTAACTGATTAGAGTTCTCAAAAAATGCAACTGTATTGAACATAGCACCCAACCACTCGTTTAATATTTTTTGTTCCCTGTCATTTCGCTGTATTTTATGTTTGATTTAGCACAGGTGCCCTCTTACGTCATACTCCGAAAGTCCCCTTAGGCATTTGCGCGCATGCGCACTACTCATAAATGGTGCTTTATAGAGGACGCACAAAAATACAGATTAAAATCATTTATATTTAGGTTAAATGGAAGATATAGCTTGTGCTGCATGTTAGCTTGCAAATTATGCCCAAGAACATAATTTATTAAGCCATATGTCTTACTAACAAGAAACAATGCCTCTAACCACAGGTCACGTACGAAAAATAATGCCCCGTTTAAGCCATCCTCCACTCCACTGAAGGGGTGGAGCGGAAAATGAAAATAAATACGGCCTTTTAAAATTTAAATGCTCCAGCGATTTCATTCCGTCAACCCCTTAGAACACACCAAGAGCTAAATTCAGGTGTTTGCGAGTAGTTTCATTTAAAACGGAGAGGGCTGCCTTCAGCCAGTGTTTTCTGTTGTACTGACATGAGAGTCAAGGCTCCGAGCTCTCGGTCTGCGAACTACATCACTGAGCCTCTTTTAAAAGCATTTAAATAAAAACACTCCAGCGACTGTACGCAATGTAAACATAATATCATTTTAAAGAGCTATATTAAGCGCATACGAGCTGCTTTTATATGGTTTACGGATGAGCTTCAGGGCTGGCGTTCGTCCGTGTTCACAAAACTACATATTTTAAAGGCATTTAAAAAATAAAAACACTCCAGCGATTGAACAGTAATAGTAGATTAGTGTATTGGAAACGTTAAAATGCTTGCTTATTTGTGCTGCGTTTTTGTGGAAACGAATTAGCTAGTAAAGACTGTTTCATGAATATGGTCTCATCGTTTGAGCCACATAGTTCAACAAAGCACGGCCGTTTTTAATGACCAACTAATAACTTCTGCTATTTAACTGATTAGAGTTCTCAAAAAATGCAACTGTATTGAACATAGCACCCAACCACTCGTTTAATATTTTTTGTTCCCTGTCATTTCGCTGTATTTTATGTTTGATTTAGCACAGGTGCCCTCTTACGTCATACTCCGAAAGTCCCCTTAGGCATTTGCGCGCATGCGCACTACTCATAAATGGTGCTTTATAGAGGACGCACAAAAATACAGATTAAAATCATTTATATTTAGGTTAAATGGAAGATATAGCTTGTGCTGCATGTTAGCTTGCAAATTATGCCCAAGAACATAATTTATTAAGCCATATGTCTTACTAACAAGAAACAATGCCTCTAACCACAGGTCACGTACGAAAAATAATGCCCCGTTTAAGCCATCATCCACTCCACTGAAGGGGTGGAGCGGAAAATGAAAATAAATACGGCCTTTTAAAATTTAAATGCTCCAGCGATTTCATTCCGTCAACCCCTTAGAACACACCAAGAGCTAAATTCAGGTGTTTGCGAGTAGTTTCATTTAAAACGGAGAGGGCTGCCTTCAGCCAGTGTTTTCTGTTGTACTGACATGAGAGTCAAGGCTCCGAGCTCTCGGTCTGCGAACTACATCACTGAGCCTCTTTTAAAAGCATTTAAATAAAAACACTCCAGCGACTGTACGCAATGTAAACATAATATCATTTTAAAGAGCTATATTAAGCGCATATGAGCTGCTTTTATATGGTTTACGGATGAGCTTCAGGGCTGGCGTTTCTTCGTCCGTGTTCACAAAACTACATAAAGGCATTTAAAAAATAAAAACACTCCAGCGATTGAACAGTAATAGTAGATTAGTGTATTGGAAACGTTAAAATGCTTGCTTATTTGTGCTGCGTTTTTGTGGAAACGAATTAGCTAGTAAAGACTGTTTCATGAATATGGTCTCATCGTTTGAGCCACATAGTTCAACAAAGCACGGCCGTTTTTAATGACCAACTAATAACTTCTGCTATTTAACTGATTAGAGTTCTCAAAAAATGCAACTGTATTGAACATAGCACCCAATCACTCGTTTAATATTTTTTGTTCCTTGTCATTTCGCTGTATTTTATGTTTGATTTAGCACAGGTGCCCTCTTACGTCATACTCCGAAAGTCCCCTTAGGCATTTGTGCGCATGCGCACTACTCATAAATGGTGCTTTATAGAGGACGCACAAAAATACAGATTAAAATCATTTATATTTAGGTTAAATGGAAGATATAGCGTGTGCTGCATGTTAGCTTGCAAATTATGCCCAAGAACATAATTTATTAAGCCATATGTCTTACTAACAAGAAACAATGCCTCTAACCACAGGTCACGTACGAAAAATAATGCCCCGTTTAAGCCATCATCCACTCCACTGAAGGGGTGGAGCGGAAAATGAAAATAAATACGGCCTTTTAAAATTTAAATGCTCCAGCGATTTCATTCCGTCAACCCCTTAGAACACACCAAGAGCTAAATTCAGGTGTTTGCGAGTAGTTTCATTTAAAACGGAGAGGGCTGCCTTCAGCCAGTGTTTTCTGTTGTACTGACATGAGAGTCAAGGCTCCGAGCTCTCGGTCTGCGAACTACATCACTGAGCCTCTTTTAAAAGCATTTAAATAAAAACACTCCAGCGACTGTACGCAATGTAAACATAATATCATTTTAAAGAGCTATATTAAGCGCATATGAGCTGCTTTTATATGGTTTACGGATGAGCTTCAGGGCTGGCGTTTCTTCGTCCGTGTTCACAAAACTACATATTTTAAAGGCATTTAAAAAATAAAAACACTCCAGCGATTGAACAGTAATAGTAGATTAGTGTATTGGAAACGTTAAAATGCTTGCTTATTTGTGCTGCGTTTTTGTGGAAACGAATTAGCTAGTAAAGACTGTTTCATGAATATGGTCTCATCCTTTGAGCCACATAGTTCAACAAAGCACGGCCGTTTTTAATGACCAACTAATAACTTCTGCTATTTAACTGATTAGAGTTCTCAAAAAATGCAACTGTATTGAACATAGCACCCAATCACTCGTTTAATATTTTTTGTTCCCTGTCATTTCGCTGTATTTTATGTTTGATTTAGCACAGGTGCCCTCTTACGTCATACTCCGAAAGTCCCCTTAGGCATTTGTGCGCGTGCGCACTACTCATAAATGGTGCTTTATAGAGGACGCACAAAAATACAGATTAAAATCATTTATATTTAGGTTAAATGGAAGATATAGCTTGTGCTGCATGTTAGCTTGCAAATTATGCCCAAGAACATAATTTATTAAGCCATATGTCTTACTAACAAGAAACAATGCCTCTAACCACAGGTCACGTATGAAAAATAATGCCCCGTTTAAGCCATCATCCACTCCACTGAAGCGGAAAATGAAAATAAATACGGCCTTTTAAAATTTAAATGCTCCAGCGATTTCATTCCGTCAACCCCTTAGAACACACCAAGAGCTAAATTCAGGTGTTTGCGAGTAGTTTCATTTAAAACGGAGAGGGCTGCCTTCAGCCAGTGTTTTCTGTTGTACTGACATGAGAGTCAAGGCTCCGAGCTCTCGGTCTGCGAACTACATCACTGAGCCTCTTTTAAAAGCATTTAAATAAAAACACTCCAGCGACTGTACGCAATGTAAACATAATATCATTTTAAAGAGCTATATTAAGCGCATACGAGCTGCTTTTATATGGTTTACGGATGAGCTTCAGGACTGGCGTTCGTCCGTGTTCACAAAACTACATATTTTAAAGGCATTTAAAAAATAAAAACACTCCAGCGATTGAACAGTAATAGTAGATTAGTGTATTGGAAACGTTAAAATGCTTGCTTATTTGTGCTGCGTTTTTGTGGAAACGAATTAGCTAGTAAAGACTGTTTCATGAATATGGTCTCATCGTTTGAGCCACATAGTTCAACAAAGCACGGCCGTTTTTAATGACCAACTAATAACTTCTGCTATTTAACTGATTAGAGTTCTCAAAAAATGCAACTGTATTGAACATAGCACCCAACCACTCGTTTAATATTTTTTGTTCCCTGTCATTTCGCTGTATTTTATGTTTGATTTAGCACAGGTGCCCTCTTACGTCATACTCCGAAAGTCCCCTTAGGCATTTGCGCGCATGCGCACTACTCATAAATGGTGCTTTATAGAGGACGCACAAAAATACAGATTAAAATCATTTATATTTAGGTTAAATGGAAGATATAGCTTGTGCTGCATGTTAGCTTGCAAATTATGCCCAAGAACATAATTTATTAAGCCATATGTCTTACTAACAAGAAACAATGCCTCTAACCACAGGTCACGTACGAAAAATAATGCCCCGTTTAAGCCATCATCCACTCCACTGAAGGGGTGGAGCGGAAAATGAAAATAAATACGGCCTTTTAAAATTTAAATGCTCCAGCGATTTCATTCCGTCAACCCCTTAGAACACACCAAGAGCTAAATTCAGGTGTTTGCGAGTAGTTTCATTTAAAACGGAGAGGGCTGCCTTCAGCCAGTGTTTTCTGTTGTACTGACATGAGAGTCAAGGCTCCGAGCTCTCGGTCTGCGAACTACATCACTGAGCCTCTTTTAAAAGCATTTAAATAAAAACACTCCAGCGACTGTACGCAATGTAAACATAATATCATTTTAAAGAGCTATATTAAGCGCATACGAGCTGCTTTTATATGGTTTACGGATGAGCTTCAGGGCTGGCGTTCGTCCGTGTTCACAAAACTACATATTTTAAAGGCATTTAAAAAATAAAAACACTCCAGCGATTGAACAGTAATAGTAGATTAGTGTATTGGAAACGTTAAAATGCTTGCTTATTTGTGCTGCGTTTTTGTGGAAACGAATTAGCTAGTAAAGACTGTTTCATGAATATGGTCTCATCGTTTGAGCCACATAGTTCAACAAAGCACGGCCGTTTTTAATGACCAACTAATAACTTCTGCTATTTAACTGATTAGAGTTCTCAAAAAATGCAACTGTATTGAACATAGCACCCAACCACTCGTTTAATATTTTTTGTTCCCTGTCATTTCGCTGTATTTTATGTTTGATTTAGCACAGGTGCCCTCTTACGTCATACTCCGAAAGTCCCCTTAGGCATTTGCGCGCATGCGCACTACTCATAAATGGTGCTTTATAGAGGACGCACAAAAATACAGATTAAAATCATTTATATTTAGGTTAAATGGAAGATATAGCTTGTGCTGCATGTTAGCTTGCAAATTATGCCCAAGAACATAATTTATTAAGCCATATGTCTTACTAACAAGAAACAATGCCTCTAACCACAGGTCACGTACGAAAAATAATGCCCCGTTTAAGCCATCATCCACTCCACTGAAGGGGTGGAGCGGAAAATGAAAATAAATACGGCCTTTTAAAATTTAAATGCTCCAGCGATTTCATTCCGTCAACCCCTTAGAACACACCAAGAGCTAAATTCAGGTGTTTGCGAGTAGTTTCATTTAAAACGGAGAGGGCTGCCTTCAGCCAGTGTTTTCTGTTGTACTGACATGAGAGTCAAGGCTCCGAGCTCTCGGTCTGCGAACTACATCACTGAGCCTCTTTTAAAAGCATTTAAATAAAAACACTCCAGCGACTGTACGCAATGTAAACATAATATCATTTTAAAGAGCTATATTAAGCGCATATGAGCTGCTTTTATATGGTTTACGGATGAGCTTCAGGGCTGGCGTTTCTTCGTCCGTGTTCACAAAACTACATAAAGGCATTTAAAAAATAAAAACACTCCAGCGATTGAACAGTAATAGTAGATTAGTGTATTGGAAACGTTAAAATGCTTGCTTATTTGTGCTGCGTTTTTGTGGAAACGAATTAGCTAGTAAAGACTGTTTCATGAATATGGTCTCATCGTTTGAGCCACATAGTTCAACAAAGCACGGCCGTTTTTAATGACCAACTAATAACTTCTGCTATTTAACTGATTAGAGTTCTCAAAAAATGCAACTGTATTGAACATAGCACCCAATCACTCGTTTAATATTTTTTGTTCCTTGTCATTTCGCTGTATTTTATGTTTGATTTAGCACAGGTGCCCTCTTACGTCATACTCCGAAAGTCCCCTTAGGCATTTGTGCGCATGCGCACTACTCATAAATGGTGCTTTATAGAGGACGCACAAAAATACAGATTAAAATCATTTATATTTAGGTTAAATGGAAGATATAGCGTGTGCTGCATGTTAGCTTGCAAATTATGCCCAAGAACATAATTTATTAAGCCATATGTCTTACTAACAAGAAACAATGCCTCTAACCACAGGTCACGTACGAAAAATAATGCCCCGTTTAAGCCATCATCCACTCCACTGAAGGGGTGGAGCGGAAAATGAAAATAAATACGGCCTTTTAAAATTTAAATGCTCCAGCGATTTCATTCCGTCAACCCCTTAGAACACACCAAGAGCTAAATTCAGGTGTTTGCGAGTAGTTTCATTTAAAACGGAGAGGGCTGCCTTCAGCCAGTGTTTTCTGTTGTACTGACATGAGAGTCAAGGCTCCGAGCTCTCGGTCTGCGAACTACATCACTGAGCCTCTTTTAAAAGCATTTAAATAAAAACACTCCAGCGACTGTACGCAATGTAAACATAATATCATTTTAAAGAGCTATATTAAGCGCATATGAGCTGCTTTTATATGGTTTACGGATGAGCTTCAGGGCTGGCGTTTCTTCGTCCGTGTTCACAAAACTACATATTTTAAAGGCATTTAAAAAATAAAAACACTCCAGCGATTGAACAGTAATAGTAGATTAGTGTATTGGAAACGTTAAAATGCTTGCTTATTTGTGCTGCGTTTTTGTGGAAACGAATTAGCTAGTAAAGACTGTTTCATGAATATGGTCTCATCCTTTGAGCCACATAGTTCAACAAAGCACGGCCGTTTTTAATGACCAACTAATAACTTCTGCTATTTAACTGATTAGAGTTCTCAAAAAATGCAACTGTATTGAACATAGCACCCAATCACTCGTTTAATATTTTTTGTTCCCTGTCATTTCGCTGTATTTTATGTTTGATTTAGCACAGGTGCCCTCTTACGTCATACTCCGAAAGTCCCCTTAGGCATTTGTGCGCGTGCGCACTACTCATAAATGGTGCTTTATAGAGGACGCACAAAAATACAGATTAAAATCATTTATATTTAGGTTAAATGGAAGATATAGCTTGTGCTGCATGTTAGCTTGCAAATTATGCCCAAGAACATAATTTATTAAGCCATATGTCTTACTAACAAGAAACAATGCCTCTAACCACAGGTCACGTATGAAAAATAATGCCCCGTTTAAGCCATCATCCACTCCACTGAAGCGGAAAATGAAAATAAATACGGCCTTTTAAAATTTAAATGCTCCAGCGATTTCATTCCGTCAACCCCTTAGAACACACCAAGAGCTAAATTCAGGTGTTTGCGAGTAGTTTCATTTAAAACGGAGAGGGCTGCCTTCAGCCAGTGTTTTCTGTTGTACTGACATGAGAGTCAAGGCTCCGAGCTCTCGGTCTGCGAACTACATCACTGAGCCTCTTTTAAAAGCATTTAAATAAAAACACTCCAGCGACTGTACGCAATGTAAACATAATATCATTTTAAAGAGCTATATTAAGCGCATACGAGCTGCTTTTATATGGTTTACGGATGAGCTTCAGGACTGGCGTTCGTCCGTGTTCACAAAACTACATATTTTAAAGGCATTTAAAAAATAAAAACACTCCAGCGATTGAACAGTAATAGTAGATTAGTGTATTGGAAACGTTAAAATGCTTGCTTATTTGTGCTGCGTTTTTGTGGAAACGAATTAGCTAGTAAAGACTGTTTCATGAATATGGTCTCATCGTTTGAGCCACATAGTTCAACAAAGCACGGCCGTTTTTAATGACCAACTAATAACTTCTGCTATTTAACTGATTAGAGTTCTCAAAAAATGCAACTGTATTGAACATAGCACCCAACCACTCGTTTAATATTTTTTGTTCCCTGTCATTTCGCTGTATTTTATGTTTGATTTAGCACAGGTGCCCTCTTACGTCATACTCCGAAAGTCCCCTTAGGCATTTGCGCGCATGCGCACTACTCATAAATGGTGCTTTATAGAGGACGCACAAAAATACAGATTAAAATCATTTATATTTAGGTTAAATGGAAGATATAGCTTGTGCTGCATGTTAGCTTGCAAATTATGCCCAAGAACATAATTTATTAAGCCATATGTCTTACTAACAAGAAACAATGCCTCTAACCACAGGTCACGTACGAAAAATAATGCCCCGTTTAAGCCATCCTCCACTCCACTGAAGGGGTGGAGCGGAAAATGAAAATAAATACGGCCTTTTAAAATTTAAATGCTCCAGCGATTTCATTCCGTCAACCCCTTAGAACACACCAAGAGCTAAATTCAGGTGTTTGCGAGTAGTTTCATTTAAAACGGAGAGGGCTGCCTTCAGCCAGTGTTTTCTGTTGTACTGACATGAGAGTCAAGGCTCCGAGCTCTCGGTCTGCGAACTACATCACTGAGCCTCTTTTAAAAGCATTTAAATAAAAACACTCCAGCGACTGTACGCAATGTAAACATAATATCATTTTAAAGAGCTATATTAAGCGCATACGAGCTGCTTTTATATGGTTTACGGATGAGCTTCAGGGCTGGCGTTCGTCCGTGTTCACAAAACTACATATTTTAAAGGCATTTAAAAAATAAAAACACTCCAGCGATTGAACAGTAATAGTAGATTAGTGTATTGGAAACGTTAAAATGCTTGCTTATTTGTGCTGCGTTTTTGTGGAAACGAATTAGCTAGTAAAGACTGTTTCATGAATATGGTCTCATCGTTTGAGCCACATAGTTCAACAAAGCACGGCCGTTTTTAATGACCAACTAATAACTTCTGCTATTTAACTGATTAGAGTTCTCAAAAAATGCAACTGTATTGAACATAGCACCCAACCACTCGTTTAATATTTTTTGTTCCCTGTCATTTCGCTGTATTTTATGTTTGATTTAGCACAGGTGCCCTCTTACGTCATACTCCGAAAGTCCCCTTAGGCATTTGCGCGCATGCGCACTACTCATAAATGGTGCTTTATAGAGGACGCACAAAAATACAGATTAAAATCATTTATATTTAGGTTAAATGGAAGATATAGCTTGTGCTGCATGTTAGCTTGCAAATTATGCCCAAGAACATAATTTATTAAGCCATATGTCTTACTAACAAGAAACAATGCCTCTAACCACAGGTCACGTACGAAAAATAATGCCCCGTTTAAGCCATCATCCACTCCACTGAAGGGGTGGAGCGGAAAATGAAAATAAATACGGCCTTTTAAAATTTAAATGCTCCAGCGATTTCATTCCGTCAACCCCTTAGAACACACCAAGAGCTAAATTCAGGTGTTTGCGAGTAGTTTCATTTAAAACGGAGAGGGCTGCCTTCAGCCAGTGTTTTCTGTTGTACTGACATGAGAGTCAAGGCTCCGAGCTCTCGGTCTGCGAACTACATCACTGAGCCTCTTTTAAAAGCATTTAAATAAAAACACTCCAGCGACTGTACGCAATGTAAACATAATATCATTTTAAAGAGCTATATTAAGCGCATATGAGCTGCTTTTATATGGTTTACGGATGAGCTTCAGGGCTGGCGTTTCTTCGTCCGTGTTCACAAAACTACATAAAGGCATTTAAAAAATAAAAACACTCCAGCGATTGAACAGTAATAGTAGATTAGTGTATTGGAAACGTTAAAATGCTTGCTTATTTGTGCTGCGTTTTTGTGGAAACGAATTAGCTAGTAAAGACTGTTTCATGAATATGGTCTCATCGTTTGAGCCACATAGTTCAACAAAGCACGGCCGTTTTTAATGACCAACTAATAACTTCTGCTATTTAACTGATTAGAGTTCTCAAAAAATGCAACTGTATTGAACATAGCACCCAATCACTCGTTTAATATTTTTTGTTCCTTGTCATTTCGCTGTATTTTATGTTTGATTTAGCACAGGTGCCCTCTTACGTCATACTCCGAAAGTCCCCTTAGGCATTTGTGCGCATGCGCACTACTCATAAATGGTGCTTTATAGAGGACGCACAAAAATACAGATTAAAATCATTTATATTTAGGTTAAATGGAAGATATAGCGTGTGCTGCATGTTAGCTTGCAAATTATGCCCAAGAACATAATTTATTAAGCCATATGTCTTACTAACAAGAAACAATGCCTCTAACCACAGGTCACGTACGAAAAATAATGCCCCGTTTAAGCCATCATCCACTCCACTGAAGGGGTGGAGCGGAAAATGAAAATAAATACGGCCTTTTAAAATTTAAATGCTCCAGCGATTTCATTCCGTCAACCCCTTAGAACACACCAAGAGCTAAATTCAGGTGTTTGCGAGTAGTTTCATTTAAAACGGAGAGGGCTGCCTTCAGCCAGTGTTTTCTGTTGTACTGACATGAGAGTCAAGGCTCCGAGCTCTCGGTCTGCGAACTACATCACTGAGCCTCTTTTAAAAGCATTTAAATAAAAACACTCCAGCGACTGTACGCAATGTAAACATAATATCATTTTAAAGAGCTATATTAAGCGCATATGAGCTGCTTTTATATGGTTTACGGATGAGCTTCAGGGCTGGCGTTTCTTCGTCCGTGTTCACAAAACTACATATTTTAAAGGCATTTAAAAAATAAAAACACTCCAGCGATTGAACAGTAATAGTAGATTAGTGTATTGGAAACGTTAAAATGCTTGCTTATTTGTGCTGCGTTTTTGTGGAAACGAATTAGCTAGTAAAGACTGTTTCATGAATATGGTCTCATCCTTTGAGCCACATAGTTCAACAAAGCACGGCCGTTTTTAATGACCAACTAATAACTTCTGCTATTTAACTGATTAGAGTTCTCAAAAAATGCAACTGTATTGAACATAGCACCCAATCACTCGTTTAATATTTTTTGTTCCCTGTCATTTCGCTGTATTTTATGTTTGATTTAGCACAGGTGCCCTCTTACGTCATACTCCGAAAGTCCCCTTAGGCATTTGTGCGCGTGCGCACTACTCATAAATGGTGCTTTATAGAGGACGCACAAAAATACAGATTAAAATCATTTATATTTAGGTTAAATGGAAGATATAGCTTGTGCTGCATGTTAGCTTGCAAATTATGCCCAAGAACATAATTTATTAAGCCATATGTCTTACTAACAAGAAACAATGCCTCTAACCACAGGTCACGTATGAAAAATAATGCCCCGTTTAAGCCATCATCCACTCCACTGAAGCGGAAAATGAAAATAAATACGGCCTTTTAAAATTTAAATGCTCCAGCGATTTCATTCCGTCAACCCCTTAGAACACACCAAGAGCTAAATTCAGGTGTTTGCGAGTAGTTTCATTTAAAACGGAGAGGGCTGCCTTCAGCCAGTGTTTTCTGTTGTACTGACATGAGAGTCAAGGCTCCGAGCTCTCGGTCTGCGAACTACATCACTGAGCCTCTTTTAAAAGCATTTAAATAAAAACACTCCAGCGACTGTACGCAATGTAAACATAATATCATTTTAAAGAGCTATATTAAGCGCATACGAGCTGCTTTTATATGGTTTACGGATGAGCTTCAGGACTGGCGTTCGTCCGTGTTCACAAAACTACATATTTTAAAGGCATTTAAAAAATAAAAACACTCCAGCGATTGAACAGTAATAGTAGATTAGTGTATTGGAAACGTTAAAATGCTTGCTTATTTGTGCTGCGTTTTTGTGGAAACGAATTAGCTAGTAAAGACTGTTTCATGAATATGGTCTCATCGTTTGAGCCACATAGTTCAACAAAGCACGGCCGTTTTTAATGACCAACTAATAACTTCTGCTATTTAACTGATTAGAGTTCTCAAAAAATGCAACTGTATTGAACATAGCACCCAACCACTCGTTTAATATTTTTTGTTCCCTGTCATTTCGCTGTATTTTATGTTTGATTTAGCACAGGTGCCCTCTTACGTCATACTCCGAAAGTCCCCTTAGGCATTTGCGCGCATGCGCACTACTCATAAATGGTGCTTTATAGAGGACGCACAAAAATACAGATTAAAATCATTTATATTTAGGTTAAATGGAAGATATAGCTTGTGCTGCATGTTAGCTTGCAAATTATGCCCAAGAACATAATTTATTAAGCCATATGTCTTACTAACAAGAAACAATGCCTCTAACCACAGGTCACGTACGAAAAATAATGCCCCGTTTAAGCCATCATCCACTCCACTGAAGGGGTGGAGCGGAAAATGAAAATAAATACGGCCTTTTAAAATTTAAATGCTCCAGCGATTTCATTCCGTCAACCCCTTAGAACACACCAAGAGCTAAATTCAGGTGTTTGCGAGTAGTTTCATTTAAAACGGAGAGGGCTGCCTTCAGCCAGTGTTTTCTGTTGTACTGACATGAGAGTCAAGGCTCCGAGCTCTCGGTCTGCGAACTACATCACTGAGCCTCTTTTAAAAGCATTTAAATAAAAACACTCCAGCGACTGTACGCAATGTAAACATAATATCATTTTAAAGAGCTATATTAAGCGCATACGAGCTGCTTTTATATGGTTTACGGATGAGCTTCAGGGCTGGCGTTCGTCCGTGTTCACAAAACTACATATTTTAAAGGCATTTAAAAAATAAAAACACTCCAGCGATTGAACAGTAATAGTAGATTAGTGTATTGGAAACGTTAAAATGCTTGCTTATTTGTGCTGCGTTTTTGTGGAAACGAATTAGCTAGTAAAGACTGTTTCATGAATATGGTCTCATCGTTTGAGCCACATAGTTCAACAAAGCACGGCCGTTTTTAATGACCAACTAATAACTTCTGCTATTTAACTGATTAGAGTTCTCAAAAAATGCAACTGTATTGAACATAGCACCCAACCACTCGTTTAATATTTTTTGTTCCCTGTCATTTCGCTGTATTTTATGTTTGATTTAGCACAGGTGCCCTCTTACGTCATACTCCGAAAGTCCCCTTAGGCATTTGCGCGCATGCGCACTACTCATAAATGGTGCTTTATAGAGGACGCACAAAAATACAGATTAAAATCATTTATATTTAGGTTAAATGGAAGATATAGCTTGTGCTGCATGTTAGCTTGCAAATTATGCCCAAGAACATAATTTATTAAGCCATATGTCTTACTAACAAGAAACAATGCCTCTAACCACAGGTCACGTACGAAAAATAATGCCCCGTTTAAGCCATCATCCACTCCACTGAAGGGGTGGAGCGGAAAATGAAAATAAATACGGCCTTTTAAAATTTAAATGCTCCAGCGATTTCATTCCGTCAACCCCTTAGAACACACCAAGAGCTAAATTCAGGTGTTTGCGAGTAGTTTCATTTAAAACGGAGAGGGCTGCCTTCAGCCAGTGTTTTCTGTTGTACTGACATGAGAGTCAAGGCTCCGAGCTCTCGGTCTGCGAACTACATCACTGAGCCTCTTTTAAAAGCATTTAAATAAAAACACTCCAGCGACTGTACGCAATGTAAACATAATATCATTTTAAAGAGCTATATTAAGCGCATATGAGCTGCTTTTATATGGTTTACGGATGAGCTTCAGGGCTGGCGTTTCTTCGTCCGTGTTCACAAAACTACATAAAGGCATTTAAAAAATAAAAACACTCCAGCGATTGAACAGTAATAGTAGATTAGTGTATTGGAAACGTTAAAATGCTTGCTTATTTGTGCTGCGTTTTTGTGGAAACGAATTAGCTAGTAAAGACTGTTTCATGAATATGGTCTCATCGTTTGAGCCACATAGTTCAACAAAGCACGGCCGTTTTTAATGACCAACTAATAACTTCTGCTATTTAACTGATTAGAGTTCTCAAAAAATGCAACTGTATTGAACATAGCACCCAATCACTCGTTTAATATTTTTTGTTCCTTGTCATTTCGCTGTATTTTATGTTTGATTTAGCACAGGTGCCCTCTTACGTCATACTCCGAAAGTCCCCTTAGGCATTTGTGCGCATGCGCACTACTCATAAATGGTGCTTTATAGAGGACGCACAAAAATACAGATTAAAATCATTTATATTTAGGTTAAATGGAAGATATAGCGTGTGCTGCATGTTAGCTTGCAAATTATGCCCAAGAACATAATTTATTAAGCCATATGTCTTACTAACAAGAAACAATGCCTCTAACCACAGGTCACGTACGAAAAATAATGCCCCGTTTAAGCCATCATCCACTCCACTGAAGGGGTGGAGCGGAAAATGAAAATAAATACGGCCTTTTAAAATTTAAATGCTCCAGCGATTTCATTCCGTCAACCCCTTAGAACACACCAAGAGCTAAATTCAGGTGTTTGCGAGTAGTTTCATTTAAAACGGAGAGGGCTGCCTTCAGCCAGTGTTTTCTGTTGTACTGACATGAGAGTCAAGGCTCCGAGCTCTCGGTCTGCGAACTACATCACTGAGCCTCTTTTAAAAGCATTTAAATAAAAACACTCCAGCGACTGTACGCAATGTAAACATAATATCATTTTAAAGAGCTATATTAAGCGCATATGAGCTGCTTTTATATGGTTTACGGATGAGCTTCAGGGCTGGCGTTTCTTCGTCCGTGTTCACAAAACTACATATTTTAAAGGCATTTAAAAAATAAAAACACTCCAGCGATTGAACAGTAATAGTAGATTAGTGTATTGGAAACGTTAAAATGCTTGCTTATTTGTGCTGCGTTTTTGTGGAAACGAATTAGCTAGTAAAGACTGTTTCATGAATATGGTCTCATCCTTTGAGCCACATAGTTCAACAAAGCACGGCCGTTTTTAATGACCAACTAATAACTTCTGCTATTTAACTGATTAGAGTTCTCAAAAAATGCAACTGTATTGAACATAGCACCCAATCACTCGTTTAATATTTTTTGTTCCCTGTCATTTCGCTGTATTTTATGTTTGATTTAGCACAGGTGCCCTCTTACGTCATACTCCGAAAGTCCCCTTAGGCATTTGTGCGCGTGCGCACTACTCATAAATGGTGCTTTATAGAGGACGCACAAAAATACAGATTAAAATCATTTATATTTAGGTTAAATGGAAGATATAGCTTGTGCTGCATGTTAGCTTGCAAATTATGCCCAAGAACATAATTTATTAAGCCATATGTCTTACTAACAAGAAACAATGCCTCTAACCACAGGTCACGTATGAAAAATAATGCCCCGTTTAAGCCATCATCCACTCCACTGAAGCGGAAAATGAAAATAAATACGGCCTTTTAAAATTTAAATGCTCCAGCGATTTCATTCCGTCAACCCCTTAGAACACACCAAGAGCTAAATTCAGGTGTTTGCGAGTAGTTTCATTTAAAACGGAGAGGGCTGCCTTCAGCCAGTGTTTTCTGTTGTACTGACATGAGAGTCAAGGCTCCGAGCTCTCGGTCTGCGAACTACATCACTGAGCCTCTTTTAAAAGCATTTAAATAAAAACACTCCAGCGACTGTACGCAATGTAAACATAATATCATTTTAAAGAGCTATATTAAGCGCATACGAGCTGCTTTTATATGGTTTACGGATGAGCTTCAGGACTGGCGTTCGTCCGTGTTCACAAAACTACATATTTTAAAGGCATTTAAAAAATAAAAACACTCCAGCGATTGAACAGTAATAGTAGATTAGTGTATTGGAAACGTTAAAATGCTTGCTTATTTGTGCTGCGTTTTTGTGGAAACGAATTAGCTAGTAAAGACTGTTTCATGAATATGGTCTCATCGTTTGAGCCACATAGTTCAACAAAGCACGGCCGTTTTTAATGACCAACTAATAACTTCTGCTATTTAACTGATTAGAGTTCTCAAAAAATGCAACTGTATTGAACATAGCACCCAACCACTCGTTTAATATTTTTTGTTCCCTGTCATTTCGCTGTATTTTATGTTTGATTTAGCACAGGTGCCCTCTTACGTCATACTCCGAAAGTCCCCTTAGGCATTTGCGCGCATGCGCACTACTCATAAATGGTGCTTTATAGAGGACGCACAAAAATACAGATTAAAATCATTTATATTTAGGTTAAATGGAAGATATAGCTTGTGCTGCATGTTAGCTTGCAAATTATGCCCAAGAACATAATTTATTAAGCCATATGTCTTACTAACAAGAAACAATGCCTCTAACCACAGGTCACGTACGAAAAATAATGCCCCGTTTAAGCCATCATCCACTCCACTGAAGGGGTGGAGCGGAAAATGAAAATAAATACGGCCTTTTAAAATTTAAATGCTCCAGCGATTTCATTCCGTCAACCCCTTAGAACACACCAAGAGCTAAATTCAGGTGTTTGCGAGTAGTTTCATTTAAAACGGAGAGGGCTGCCTTCAGCCAGTGTTTTCTGTTGTACTGACATGAGAGTCAAGGCTCCGAGCTCTCGGTCTGCGAACTACATCACTGAGCCTCTTTTAAAAGCATTTAAATAAAAACACTCCAGCGACTGTACGCAATGTAAACATAATATCATTTTAAAGAGCTATATTAAGCGCATACGAGCTGCTTTTATATGGTTTACGGATGAGCTTCAGGGCTGGCGTTCGTCCGTGTTCACAAAACTACATATTTTAAAGGCATTTAAAAAATAAAAACACTCCAGCGATTGAACAGTAATAGTAGATTAGTGTATTGGAAACGTTAAAATGCTTGCTTATTTGTGCTGCGTTTTTGTGGAAACGAATTAGCTAGTAAAGACTGTTTCATGAATATGGTCTCATCGTTTGAGCCACATAGTTCAACAAAGCACGGCCGTTTTTAATGACCAACTAATAACTTCTGCTATTTAACTGATTAGAGTTCTCAAAAAATGCAACTGTATTGAACATAGCACCCAACCACTCGTTTAATATTTTTTGTTCCCTGTCATTTCGCTGTATTTTATGTTTGATTTAGCACAGGTGCCCTCTTACGTCATACTCCGAAAGTCCCCTTAGGCATTTGCGCGCATGCGCACTACTCATAAATGGTGCTTTATAGAGGACGCACAAAAATACAGATTAAAATCATTTATATTTAGGTTAAATGGAAGATATAGCTTGTGCTGCATGTTAGCTTGCAAATTATGCCCAAGAACATAATTTATTAAGCCATATGTCTTACTAACAAGAAACAATGCCTCTAACCACAGGTCACGTACGAAAAATAATGCCCCGTTTAAGCCATCATCCACTCCACTGAAGGGGTGGAGCGGAAAATGAAAATAAATACGGCCTTTTAAAATTTAAATGCTCCAGCGATTTCATTCCGTCAACCCCTTAGAACACACCAAGAGCTAAATTCAGGTGTTTGCGAGTAGTTTCATTTAAAACGGAGAGGGCTGCCTTCAGCCAGTGTTTTCTGTTGTACTGACATGAGAGTCAAGGCTCCGAGCTCTCGGTCTGCGAACTACATCACTGAGCCTCTTTTAAAAGCATTTAAATAAAAACACTCCAGCGACTGTACGCAATGTAAACATAATATCATTTTAAAGAGCTATATTAAGCGCATATGAGCTGCTTTTATATGGTTTACGGATGAGCTTCAGGGCTGGCGTTTCTTCGTCCGTGTTCACAAAACTACATAAAGGCATTTAAAAAATAAAAACACTCCAGCGATTGAACAGTAATAGTAGATTAGTGTATTGGAAACGTTAAAATGCTTGCTTATTTGTGCTGCGTTTTTGTGGAAACGAATTAGCTAGTAAAGACTGTTTCATGAATATGGTCTCATCGTTTGAGCCACATAGTTCAACAAAGCACGGCCGTTTTTAATGACCAACTAATAACTTCTGCTATTTAACTGATTAGAGTTCTCAAAAAATGCAACTGTATTGAACATAGCACCCAATCACTCGTTTAATATTTTTTGTTCCTTGTCATTTCGCTGTATTTTATGTTTGATTTAGCACAGGTGCCCTCTTACGTCATACTCCGAAAGTCCCCTTAGGCATTTGTGCGCATGCGCACTACTCATAAATGGTGCTTTATAGAGGACGCACAAAAATACAGATTAAAATCATTTATATTTAGGTTAAATGGAAGATATAGCGTGTGCTGCATGTTAGCTTGCAAATTATGCCCAAGAACATAATTTATTAAGCCATATGTCTTACTAACAAGAAACAATGCCTCTAACCACAGGTCACGTACGAAAAATAATGCCCCGTTTAAGCCATCATCCACTCCACTGAAGGGGTGGAGCGGAAAATGAAAATAAATACGGCCTTTTAAAATTTAAATGCTCCAGCGATTTCATTCCGTCAACCCCTTAGAACACACCAAGAGCTAAATTCAGGTGTTTGCGAGTAGTTTCATTTAAAACGGAGAGGGCTGCCTTCAGCCAGTGTTTTCTGTTGTACTGACATGAGAGTCAAGGCTCCGAGCTCTCGGTCTGCGAACTACATCACTGAGCCTCTTTTAAAAGCATTTAAATAAAAACACTCCAGCGACTGTACGCAATGTAAACATAATATCATTTTAAAGAGCTATATTAAGCGCATATGAGCTGCTTTTATATGGTTTACGGATGAGCTTCAGGGCTGGCGTTTCTTCGTCCGTGTTCACAAAACTACATATTTTAAAGGCATTTAAAAAATAAAAACACTCCAGCGATTGAACAGTAATAGTAGATTAGTGTATTGGAAACGTTAAAATGCTTGCTTATTTGTGCTGCGTTTTTGTGGAAACGAATTAGCTAGTAAAGACTGTTTCATGAATATGGTCTCATCCTTTGAGCCACATAGTTCAACAAAGCACGGCCGTTTTTAATGACCAACTAATAACTTCTGCTATTTAACTGATTAGAGTTCTCAAAAAATGCAACTGTATTGAACATAGCACCCAATCACTCGTTTAATATTTTTTGTTCCCTGTCATTTCGCTGTATTTTATGTTTGATTTAGCACAGGTGCCCTCTTACGTCATACTCCGAAAGTCCCCTTAGGCATTTGTGCGCGTGCGCACTACTCATAAATGGTGCTTTATAGAGGACGCACAAAAATACAGATTAAAATCATTTATATTTAGGTTAAATGGAAGATATAGCTTGTGCTGCATGTTAGCTTGCAAATTATGCCCAAGAACATAATTTATTAAGCCATATGTCTTACTAACAAGAAACAATGCCTCTAACCACAGGTCACGTATGAAAAATAATGCCCCGTTTAAGCCATCATCCACTCCACTGAAGCGGAAAATGAAAATAAATACGGCCTTTTAAAATTTAAATGCTCCAGCGATTTCATTCCGTCAACCCCTTAGAACACACCAAGAGCTAAATTCAGGTGTTTGCGAGTAGTTTCATTTAAAACGGAGAGGGCTGCCTTCAGCCAGTGTTTTCTGTTGTACTGACATGAGAGTCAAGGCTCCGAGCTCTCGGTCTGCGAACTACATCACTGAGCCTCTTTTAAAAGCATTTAAATAAAAACACTCCAGCGACTGTACGCAATGTAAACATAATATCATTTTAAAGAGCTATATTAAGCGCATACGAGCTGCTTTTATATGGTTTACGGATGAGCTTCAGGACTGGCGTTCGTCCGTGTTCACAAAACTACATATTTTAAAGGCATTTAAAAAATAAAAACACTCCAGCGATTGAACAGTAATAGTAGATTAGTGTATTGGAAACGTTAAAATGCTTGCTTATTTGTGCTGCGTTTTTGTGGAAACGAATTAGCTAGTAAAGACTGTTTCATGAATATGGTCTCATCGTTTGAGCCACATAGTTCAACAAAGCACGGCCGTTTTTAATGACCAACTAATAACTTCTGCTATTTAACTGATTAGAGTTCTCAAAAAATGCAACTGTATTGAACATAGCACCCAACCACTCGTTTAATATTTTTTGTTCCCTGTCATTTCGCTGTATTTTATGTTTGATTTAGCACAGGTGCCCTCTTACGTCATACTCCGAAAGTCCCCTTAGGCATTTGCGCGCATGCGCACTACTCATAAATGGTGCTTTATAGAGGACGCACAAAAATACAGATTAAAATCATTTATATTTAGGTTAAATGGAAGATATAGCTTGTGCTGCATGTTAGCTTGCAAATTATGCCCAAGAACATAATTTATTAAGCCATATGTCTTACTAACAAGAAACAATGCCTCTAACCACAGGTCACGTACGAAAAATAATGCCCCGTTTAAGCCATCATCCACTCCACTGAAGGGGTGGAGCGGAAAATGAAAATAAATACGGCCTTTTAAAATTTAAATGCTCCAGCGATTTCATTCCGTCAACCCCTTAGAACACACCAAGAGCTAAATTCAGGTGTTTGCGAGTAGTTTCATTTAAAACGGAGAGGGCTGCCTTCAGCCAGTGTTTTCTGTTGTACTGACATGAGAGTCAAGGCTCCGAGCTCTCGGTCTGCGAACTACATCACTGAGCCTCTTTTAAAAGCATTTAAATAAAAACACTCCAGCGACTGTACGCAATGTAAACATAATATCATTTTAAAGAGCTATATTAAGCGCATACGAGCTGCTTTTATATGGTTTACGGATGAGCTTCAGGGCTGGCGTTCGTCCGTGTTCACAAAACTACATATTTTAAAGGCATTTAAAAAATAAAAACACTCCAGCGATTGAACAGTAATAGTAGATTAGTGTATTGGAAACGTTAAAATGCTTGCTTATTTGTGCTGCGTTTTTGTGGAAACGAATTAGCTAGTAAAGACTGTTTCATGAATATGGTCTCATCGTTTGAGCCACATAGTTCAACAAAGCACGGCCGTTTTTAATGACCAACTAATAACTTCTGCTATTTAACTGATTAGAGTTCTCAAAAAATGCAACTGTATTGAACATAGCACCCAACCACTCGTTTAATATTTTTTGTTCCCTGTCATTTCGCTGTATTTTATGTTTGATTTAGCACAGGTGCCCTCTTACGTCATACTCCGAAAGTCCCCTTAGGCATTTGCGCGCATGCGCACTACTCATAAATGGTGCTTTATAGAGGACGCACAAAAATACAGATTAAAATCATTTATATTTAGGTTAAATGGAAGATATAGCTTGTGCTGCATGTTAGCTTGCAAATTATGCCCAAGAACATAATTTATTAAGCCATATGTCTTACTAACAAGAAACAATGCCTCTAACCACAGGTCACGTACTAAAAATAATGCCCCGTTTAAGCCATCATCCACTCCACTGAAGGGGTGGAGCGGAAAATGAAAATAAATACGGCCTTTTAAAATTTAAATGCTCCAGCGATTTCATTCCGTCAACCCCTTAGAACACACCAAGAGCTAAATTCAGGTGTTTGCGAGTAGTTTCATTTAAAACGGAGAGGGCTGCCTTCAGCCAGTGTTTTCTGTTGTACTGACATGAGAGTCAAGGCTCCGAGCTCTCGGTCTGCGAACTACATCACTGAGCCTCTTTTAAAAGCATTTAAATAAAAACACTCCAGCGACTGTACGCAATGTAAACATAATATCATTTTAAAGAGCTATATTAAGCGCATATGAGCTGCTTTTATATGGTTTACGGATGAGCTTCAGGGCTGGCGTTTCTTCGTCCGTGTTCACAAAACTACATATTTTAAAGGCATTTAAAAAATAAAAACACTCCAGCGATTGAACAGTAATAGTAGATTAGTGTATTGGAAACGTTAAAATGCTTGCTTATTTGTGCTGCGTTTTTGTGGAAACGAATTAGCTAGTAAAGACTGTTTCATGAATATGGTCTCATCGTTTGAGCCACATAGTTCAACAAAGCACGGCCGTTTTTAATGACCAACTAATAACTTCTGCTATTTAACTGATTAGAGTTCTCAAAAAATGCAACTGTATTGAACATAGCACCCAATCACTCGTTTAATATTTTTTGTTCCCTGTCATTTCGCTGTATTTTATGTTTGATTTAGCACAGGTGCCCTCTTACGTCATACTCCGAAAGTCCCCTTAGGCATTTGTGCGCGTGCGCACTACTCATAAATGGTGCTTTATAGAGGACGCACAAAAATACAGATTAAAATCATTTATATTTAGGTTAAATGGAAGATATAGCGTGTGCTGCATGTTAGCTTGCAAATTATGCCCAAGAACATAATTTATTAAGCCATATGTCTTACTAACAAGAAACAATGCCTCTAACCACAGGTCACGTACGAAAAATAATGCCCCGTTTAAGCCATCATCCACTCCACTGAAGGGGTGGAGCGGAAAATGAAAATAAATACGGCCTTTTAAAATTTAAATGCTCCAGCGATTTCATTCCGTCAACCCCTTAGAACACACCAAGAGCTAAATTCAGGTGTTTGCGAGTAGTTTCATTTAAAACGGAGAGGGCTGCCTTCAGCCAGTGTTTTCTGTTGTACTGACATGAGAGTCAAGGCTCCGAGCTCTCGGTCTGCGAACTACATCACTGAGCCTCTTTTAAAAGCATTTAAATAAAAACACTCCAGCGACTGTACGCAATGTAAACATTATATCATTTTAAAGAGCTATATTAAGCGCATATGAGCTGCTTTTATATGGTTTACGGATGAGCTTCAGGGCTGGCGTTTCTTCGTCCGTGTTCACAAAACTACATATTTTAAAGGCATTTAAAAAATAAAAACACTCCAGCGATTGAACAGTAATAGTAGATTAGTGTATTGGAAACGTTAAAATGCTTGCTTATTTGTGCTGCGTTTTTGTGGAAACGAATTAGCTAGTAAAGACTGTTTCATGAATATGGTCTCATCGTTTGAGCCACATAGTTCAACAAAGCACGGCCGTTTTTAATGACCAACTAATAACTTCTGCTATTTAACTGATTAGAGTTCTCAAAAAATGCAACTGTATTGAACATAGCACCCAATCACTCGTTTAATATTTTTTGTTCCCTGTCATTTCGCTGTATTTTATGTTTGATTTAGCACAGGTGCCCTCTTACGTCATACTCCGAAAGTCCCCTTAGGCATTTGTGCGCGTGCGCACTACTCATAAATGGTGCTTTATAGAGGACGCACAAAAATACAGATTAAAATCATTTATATTTAGGTTAAATGGAAGATATAGCTTGTGCTGCATGTTAGCTTGCAAATTATGCCCAAGAACATAATTTATTAAGCCATATGTCTTACTAACAAGAAACAATGCCTCTAACCACAGGTCACGTACGAAAAATAATGCCCCGTTTAAGCCATCATCCACTCCACTGAAGCGGAAAATGAAAATAAATACGGCCTTTTAAAATTTAAATGCTCCAGCGATTTCATTCCGTCAACCCCTTAGAACACACCAAGAGCTAAATTCAGGTGTTTGCGAGTAGTTTCATTTAAAACGGAGAGGGCTGCCTTCAGCCAGTGTTTTCTGTTGTACTGACATGAGAGTCAAGGCTCCGAGCTCTCGGTCTGCGAACTACATCACTGAGCCTCTTTTAAAAGCATTTAAATAAAAACACTCCAGCGACTGTACGCAATGTAAACATAATATCATTTTAAAGAGCTATATTAAGCGCATATGAGCTGCTTTTATATGGTTTACGGATGAGCTTCAGGGCTGGCGTTTCTTCGTCCGTGTTCACAAAACTACATATTTTAAAGGCATTTAAAAAATAAAAACACTCCAGCGATTGAACAGTAATAGTAGATTAGTGTATTGGAAACGTTAAAATGCTTGCTTATTTGTGCTGCGTTTTTGTGGAAACGAATTAGCTAGTAAAGACTGTTTCATGAATATGGTCTCATCGTTTGAGCCACATAGTTCAACAAAGCACGGCCGTTTTTAATGACCAACTAATAACTTCTGCTATTTAACTGATTAGAGTTCTCAAAAAATGCAACTGTATTGAACATAGCACCCAATCACTCGTTTAATATTTTTTGTTCCCTGTCATTTCGCTGTATTTTATGTTTGATTTAGCACAGGTGCCCTCTTACGTCATACTCCGAAAGTCCCCTTAGGCATTTGTGCGCATGCGCACTACTCATAAATGGTGCTTTATAGAGGACGCACAAAAATACAGATTAAAAATCATTTATATTTAGGTTAAATGGAAGATATAGCTTGTGCTGCATGTTAGCTTGCAAATTATGCCCAAGAACATAATTTATTAAGCCATATGTCTTACTAACAAGAAACAATGCCTCTAACCACAGGTCACGTACGAAAAATAATGCCCCGTTTAAGCCATCATCCACTCCACTGAAGCGGAAAATGAAAATAAATACGGCCTTTTAAAATTTAAATGCTCCAGCGATTTCATTCCGTCAACCCCTTAGAACACACCAAGAGCTAAATTCAGGTGTTTGCGAGTAGTTTCATTTAAAACGGAGAGGGCTGCCTTCAGCCAGTGTTTTCTGTTGTACTGACATGAGAGTCAAGGCTCCGAGCTCTCGGTCTGCGAACTACATCACTGAGCCTCTTTTAAAAGCATTTAAATAAAAACACTCCAGCGACTGTACGCAATGTAAACATAATATCATTTTAAAGAGCTATATTAAGCGCATACGAGCTGCTTTTATATGGTTTACGGATGAGCTTCAGGACTGGCGTTCGTCCGTGTTCACAAAACTACATATTTTAAAGGCATTTAAAAAATAAAAACACTCCAGCGATTGAACAGTAATAGTAGATTAGTGTATTGGAAATGTTAAAATGCTTGCTTATTTGTGCTGCGTTTTTGTGGAAACGAATTAGCTAGTAAAGACTGTTTCATGAATATGGTCTCATCGTTTGAGCCACATAGTTCAACAAAGCACGGCCGTTTTTAATGACCAACTAATAACTTCTGCTATTTAACTGATTAGAGTTCTCAAAAAATGCAACTGTATTGAACATAGCACCCAACCACTCGTTTAATATTTTTTGTTCCCTGTCATTTCGCTGTATTTTATGTTTGATTTAGCACAGGTGCCCTCTTACGTCATACTCCGAAAGTCCCCTTAGGCATTTGCGCGCATGCGCACTACTCATAAATGGTGCTTTATAGAGGACGCACAAAAATACAGATTAAAATCATTTATATTTAGGTTAAATGGAAGATATAGCTTGTGCTGCATGTTAGCTTGCAAATTATGCCCAAGAACATAATTTATTAAGCCATATGTCTTACTAACAAGAAACAATGCCTCTAACCACAGGTCACGTACGAAAAATAATGCCCCGTTTAAGCCATCATCCACTCCACTGAAGGGGTGGAGCGGAAAATGAAAATAAATACGGCCTTTTAAAATTTAAATGCTCCAGCGATTTCATTCCGTCAACCCCTTAGAACACACCAAGAGCTAAATTCAGGTGTTTGCGAGTAGTTTCATTTAAAACGGAGAGGGCTGCCTTCAGCCAGTGTTTTCTGTTGTACTGACATGAGAGTCAAGGCTCCGAGCTCTCGGTCTGCGAACTACATCACTGAGCCTCTTTTAAAAGCATTTAAATAAAAACACTCCAGCGACTGTACGCAATGTAAACATAATATCATTTTAAAGAGCTATATTAAGCGCATACGAGCTGCTTTTATATGGTTTACGGATGAGCTTCAGGGCTGGCGTTTCTTCGTCCGTGTTCACAAAACTACATATTTTAAAGGCATTTAAAAAATAAAAACACTCCAGCGATTGAACAGTAATAGTAGATTAGTGTATTGGAAACGTTAAAATGCTTGCTTATTTGTGCTGCGTTTTTGTGGAAACGAATTAGCTAGTAAAGACTGTTTCATGAATATGGTCTCATCGTTTGAGCCACATAGTTCAACAAAGCACGGCCGTTTTTAATGACCAACTAATAACTTCTGCTATTTAACTGATTAGAGTTCTCAAAAAATGCAACTGTATTGAACATAGCACCCAATCACTCGTTTAATATTTTTTGTTCCCTGTCATTTCGCTGTATTTTATGTTTGATTTAGCACAGGTGCCCTCTTACGTCATACTCCGAAAGTCCCCTTAGGCATTTGTGCGCATGCGCACTACTCATAAATGGTGCTTTATAGAGGACGCACAAAAATACAGATTAAAATCATTTATATTTAGGTTAAATGGAAGATATAGCTTGTGCTGCATGTTAGCTTGCAAATTATGCCCAAGAACATAATTTATTAAGCCATATGTCTTACTAACAAGAAACAATGCCTCTAACCACAGGTCACGTACGAAAAATAATGCCCCGTTTAAGCCATCATCCACTCCACTGAAGGGGTGGAGCGGAAAATGAAAATAAATACGGCCTTTTAAAATTTAAATGCTCCAGCGATTTCATTCCGTCAACCCCTTAGAACACACCAAGAGCTAAATTCAGGTGTTTGCGAGTAGTTTCATTTAAAACGGAGAGGGCTGCCTTCAGCCAGTGTTTTCTGTTGTACTGACACGAGAGTCAAGGCTCCGAGCTCTCGGTCTGCGAACTACATCACTGAGCCTCTTTTAAAAGCATTTAAATAAAAACACTCCAGCGACTGTACGCAATGTAAACATAATATCATTTTAAAGAGCTATATTAAGCGCATACGAGCTGCTTTTATATGGTTTACGGATGAGCTTCAGGGCTGGCGTTTCTTCGTCCGTGTTCACAAAACTACATATTTTAAAGGCATTTAAAAAATAAAAACACTCCAGCGATTGAACAGTAATAGTAGATTAGTGTATTGGAAACGTTAAAATGCTTGCTTATTTGTGCTGCGTTTTTGTGGAAACGAATTAGCTAGTAAAGACTGTTTCATGAATATGGTCTCATCGTTTGAGCCACATAGTTCAACAAAGCACGGCCGTTTTTAATGACCAACTAATAACTTCTGCTATTTAACTGATTAGAGTTCTCAAAAAATGCAACTGTATTGAACATAGCACCCAATCACTCGTTTAATATTTTTTGTTCCCTGTCATTTCGCTGTATTTTATGTTTGATTTAGCACAGGTGCCCTCTTACGACATACTCCGAAAGTCCCCTTAGGCATTTGTGCGCATGCGCACTACTCATAAATGGTGCTTTATAGAGGACGCACAAAAATACAGATTAAAATCATTTATATTTAGGTTAAATGGAAGATATAGCTTGTGCTGCATGTTAGCTTGCAAATTATGCCCAAGAACATAATTTATTAAGCCATATGTCTTACTAACAAGAAACAATGCCTCTAACCACAGGTCACGTACGAAAAATAATGCCCCGTTTAAGCCATCATCCACTCCACTGAAGGGGGTGGAGCGGAAAATGAAAATAAATACGGCCTTTTAAAATTTAAATGCTCCAGCGATTTCATTCCGTCAACCCCTTAGAACACACCAAGAGCTAAATTCAGGTGTTTGCGAGTAGTTTCATTTAAAACGGAGAGGGCTGCCTTCAGCCAGTGTTTTCTGTTGTACTGACACGAGAGTCAAGGCTCCGAGCTCTCGGTCTGCGAACTACATCACTGAGCCTCTTTTAAAAGCATTTAAATAAAAACACTCCAGCGACTGTACGCAATGTAAACATAATATCATTTTAAAGAGCTATATTAAGCGCATATGAGCTGCTTTTATATGGTTTACGGATGAGCTTCAGGGCTGGCGTTTCTTCGTCCGTGTTCACAAAACTACATATTTTAAAGGCATTTAAAAAATAAAAACACTCCAGCGATTGAACAGTAATAGTAGATTAGTGTATTGGAAACGTTAAAATGCTTGCTTATTTGTGCTGCGTTTTTGTGGAAACGAATTAGCTAGTAAAGACTGTTTCATGAATATGGTCTCATCGTTTGAGCCACATAGTTCAACAAAGCACGGCCGTTTTTAATGACCAACTAATAACTTCTGCTATTTAACTGATTAGAGTTCTCAAAAAATGCAACTGTATTGAACATAGCACCCAATCACTCGTTTAATATTTTTTGTTCCCTGTCATTTCGCTGTATTTTATGTTTGATTTAGCACAGGTGCCCTCTTACGTCATACTCCGAAAGTCCCCTTAGGCATTTGTGCGAGTGCGCACTACTCATAAATGGTGCTTTATAGAGGACGCACAAAAATACAGATTAAAATCATTTATATTTAGGTTAAATGGAAGATATAGCTTGTGCTGCATGTTAGCTTGCAAATTATGCCCAAGAACATAATTTATTAAGCCATATGTCTTACTAACAAGAAACAATGCCTCTAACCACAGGTCACGTACGAAAAATAATGCCCCGTTTAAGCCATCATCCACTCCACTGAAGGGGGTGGAGCGGAAAATGAAAATAAATACGGCCTTTTAAAATTTAAATGCTCCAGCGATTTCATTCCGTCAACCCCTTAGAACACACCAAGAGCTAAATTCAGGTGTTTGCGAGTAGTTTCATTTAAAACGGAGAGGGCTGCCTTCAGCCAGTGTTTTCTGTTGTACTGACACGAGAGTCAAGGCTCCGAGCTCTCGGTCTGCGAACTACATCACTGAGCCTCTTTTAAAAGCATTTAAATAAAAACACTCCAGCGACTGTACGCAATGTAAACATAATATCATTTTAAAGAGCTATATTAAGCGCATACGAGCTGCTTTTATATGGTTTACGGATGAGCTTCAGGGCTGGCGTTTCTTCGTCCGTGTTCACAAAACTACATATTTTAAAGGCATTTAAAAAATAAAAACACTCCAGCGATTGAACAGTAATAGTAGATTAGTGTATTGGAAACGTTAAAATGCTTGCTTATTTGTGCTGCGTTTTTGTGGAAACGAATTAGCTAGTAAAGACTGTTTCATGAATATGGTCTCATCGTTTGAGCCACATAGTTCAACAAAGCACGGCCGTTTTTAATGACCAACTAATAACTTCTGCTATTTAACTGATTAGAGTTCTCAAAAATGCAACTGTATTGAACATAGCACCCAATCACTCGTTTAATATTTTTTGTTCCCTGTCATTTCGCTGTATTTTATGTTTGATTTAGCACAGGTGCCCTCTTACGTCATACTCCGAAAGTCCCCTTAGGCATTTGTGCGCGTGCGCACTACTCATAAATGGTGCTTTATAGAGGATGCACAAAAATACAGATTAAAATCATTTATATTTAGGTTAAATGGAAGATATAGCTTGTGCTGCATGTTAGCTTGCAAATTATGCCCAAGAACATAATTTATTAAGCCATATGTCTTACTAACAAGAAACAATGCCTCTAACCACAGGTCACGTACGAAAAATAATGCCCCGTTTAAGCCATCATCCACTCCACTGAAGGGGTGGAGCGGAAAATGAAAATAAATACGGCCTTTTAAAATTTAAATGCTCCAGCGATTTCATTCCGTCAACCCCTTAGAACACACCAAGAGCTAAATCCAGGTGTTTGCGAGTAGTTTCATTTAAAACGGAGAGGGCTGCCTTCAGCCAGTGTTTTCTGTTGTACTGACATGAGAGTCAAGGCTCCGAGCTCTCGGTCTGCGAACTATATCACTGAGCCTCTTTTAAAAGCATTTAAATAAAAACACTCCAGCGACTGTACGCAATGTCAACATAATATCATTTTAAAGAGCTATATTAAGCGCATATGAGCTGCTTTTATATGGTTTACGGATGAGCTTCAGGGCTGGCGTTTCTTCGTCCGTGTTCACAAAACTACATAAAGGCATTTAAAAAATAAAAACACTCCAGCGATTGAACAGTAATAGTAGATTAGTGTATTGGAAACGTTAAAATGCTTGCTTATTTGTGCTGCGTTTTTGTGGAAACGAATTAGCTAGTAAAGACTGTTTCATGAATATGGTCTCATCGTTTGAGCCACATAGTTCAACAAAGCACGGCCGTTTTTAATGACCAACTAATAACTTCTGCTATTTAACTGATTAGAGTTCTCAAAAAATGCAACTGTATTGAACATAGCACCCAATCACTCGTTTAATATTTTTTGTTCCTTGTCATTTCGCTGTATTTTATGTTTGATTTAGCACAGGTGCCCTCTTACGTCATACTCCGAAAGTCCCCTTAGGCATTTGTGCGCATGCGCACTACTCATAAATGGTGCTTTATAGAGGACGCACAAAAATACAGATTAAAATCATTTATATTTAGGTTAAATGGAAGATATAGCGTGTGCTGCATGTTAGCTTGCAAATTATGCCCAAGAACATAATTTATTAAGCCATATGTCTTACTAACAAGAAACAATGCCTCTAACCACAGGTCACGTACGAAAAATAATGCCCCGTTTAAGCCATCATCCACTCCACTGAAGGGGTGGAGCGGAAAATGAAAATAAATACGGCCTTTTAAAATTTAAATGCTCCAGCGATTTCATTCCGTCAACCCCTTAGAACACACCAAGAGCTAAATTCAGGTGTTTGCGAGTAGTTTCATTTAAAACGGAGAGGGCTGCCTTCAGCCAGTGTTTTCTGTTGTACTGACATGAGAGTCAAGGCTCCGAGCTCTCGGTCTGCGAACTACATCACTGAGCCTCTTTTAAAAGCATTTAAATAAAAACACTCCAGCGACTGTACGCAATGTAAACATAATATCATTTTAAAGAGCTATATTAAGCGCATACGAGCTGCTTTTATATGGTTTACGGATGAGCTTCAGGACTGGCGTTCGTCCGTGTTCACAAAACTACATATTTTAAAGGCATTTAAAAAATAAAAACACTCCAGCGATTGAACAGTAATAGTAGATTAGTGTATTGGAAACGTTAAAATGCTTGCTTATTTGTGCTGCGTTTTTGTGGAAACGAATTAGCTAGTAAAGACTGTTTCATGAATATGGTCTCATCGTTTGAGCCACATAGTTCAACAAAGCACGGCCGTTTTTAATGACCAACTAATAACTTCTGCTATTTAACTGATTAGAGTTCTCAAAAAATGCAACTGTATTGAACATAGCACCCAACCACTCGTTTAATATTTTTTGTTCCCTGTCATTTCGCTGTATTTTATGTTTGATTTAGCACAGGTGCCCTCTTACGTCATACTCCGAAAGTCCCCTTAGGCATTTGCGCGCATGCGCACTACTCATAAATGGTGCTTTATAGAGGACGCACAAAAATACAGATTAAAATCATTTATATTTAGGTTAAATGGAAGATATAGCTTGTGCTGCATGTTAGCTTGCAAATTATGCCCAAGAACATAATTTATTAAGCCATATGTCTTACTAACAAGAAACAATGCCTCTAACCACAGGTCACGTACGAAAAATAATGCCCCGTTTAAGCCATCATCCACTCCACTGAAGGGGTGGAGCGGAAAATGAAAATAAATACGGCCTTTTAAAATTTGAATGCTCCAGCGATTTCATTCCGTCAACCCCTTAGAACACACCAAGAGCTAAATTCAGGTGTTTGCGAGTAGTTTCATTTAAAACGGAGAGGGCTGCCTTCAGCCAGTGTTTTCTGTTGTACTGACATGAGAGTCAAGGCTCCGAGCTCTCGGTCTGCGAACTACATCACTGAGCCTCTTTTAAAAGCATTTAAATAAAAACACTCCAGCGACTGTACGCAATGTAAACATAATATCATTTTAAAGAGCTATATTAAGCGCATACGAGCTGCTTTTATATGGTTTACGGATGAGCTTCAGGGCTGGCGTTCGTCCGTGTTCACAAAACTACATATTTTAAAGGCATTTAAAAAATAAAAACACTCCAGCGATTGAACAGTAATAGTAGATTAGTGTATTGGAAACGTTAAAATGCTTGCTTATTTGTGCTGCGTTTTTGTGGAAACGAATTAGCTAGTAAAGACTGTTTCATGAATATGGTCTCATCGTTTGAGCCACATAGTTCAACAAAGCACGGCCGTTTTTAATGACCAACTAATAACTTCTGCTATTTAACTGATTAGAGTTCTCAAAAAATGCAACTGTATTGAACATAGCACCCAATCACTCGTTTAATATTTTTTGTTCCCTGTCATTTCGCTGTATTTTATGTTTGATTTAGCACAGGTGCCCTCTTACGTCATACTCCGAAAGTCCCCTTAGGCATTTGTGCGCATGCGCACTACTCATAAATGGTGCTTTATAGAGGACGCACAAAAATACAGATTAAAATCATTTATATTTAGGTTAAATGGAAGATATAGCTTGTGTTGCATGTTAGCTTGCAAATTATGCCCAAGAACATAATTTATTAAGCCATATGTCTTACTAACAAGAAACAATGCCTCTAACCACAGGTCACGTACGAAAAATAATGCCCCGTTTAAGCCATTCCACTTCACTGAAGGGGTGGAGCGGAAAATGAAAATAAATACGGCCTTTTAAAATTTAAATGCTCCAGCGATTTCATTCCGTCAACCCCTTAGAACACACCAAGAGCTAAATTCAGGTGTTTGCGAGTAGTTTCATTTAAAACGGAGAGGGCTGCCTTCAGCCAGTGTTTTCTGTTGTACTGACATGAGAGTCAAGGCTCCGAGCTCTCGGTCTGCGAACTACATCACTGAGCCTCTTTTAAAAGCATTTAAATAAAAACACTCCAGCGACTGTACGCAATGTAAACATAATATCATTTTAAAGAGCTATATTAAGCGCATACGAGCTGCTTTTATATGGTTTACGGATGAGCTTCAGGACTGGCGTTCGTCCGTGTTCACAAAACTACATATTTTAAAGGCATTTAAAAAATAAAAACACTCCAGCGATTGAACAGTAATAGTAGATTAGTGTATTGGAAACGTTAAAATGCTTGCTTATTTGTGCTGCGTTTTTGTGGAAACGAATTAGCTAGTAAAGACTGTTTCATGAATATGGTCTCATCGTTTGAGCCACATAGTTCAACAAAGCACGGCCGTTTTTAATGACCAACTAATAACTTCTGCTATTTAACTGATTAGAGTTCTCAAAAAATGCAACTGTATTGAACATAGCACCCAACCACTCGTTTAATATTTTTTGTTCCCTGTCATTTCGCTGTATTTTATGTTTGATTTAGCACAGGTGCCCTCTTACGTCATACTCCGAAAGTCCCCTTAGGCATTTGCGCGCATGCGCACTACTCATAAATGGTGCTTTATAGAGGACGCACAAAAATACAGATTAAAATCATTTATATTTAGGTTAAATGGAAGATATAGCTTGTGCTGCATGTTAGCTTGCAAATTATGCCCAAGAACATAATTTATTAAGCCATATGTCTTACTAACAAGAAACAATGCCTCTAACCACAGGTCACGTACGAAAAATAATGCCCCGTTTAAGCCATCATCCACTCCACTGAAGGGGTGGAGCGGAAAATGAAAATAAATACGGCCTTTTAAAATTTAAATGCTCCAGCGATTTCATTCCGTCAACCCCTTAGAACACACCAAGAGCTAAATTCAGGTGTTTGCGAGTAGTTTCATTTAAAACGGAGAGGGCTGCCTTCAGCCAGTGTTTTCTGTTGTACTGACATGAGAGTCAAGGCTCCGAGCTCTCGGTCTGCGAACTACATCACTGAGCCTCTTTTAAAAGCATTTAAATAAAAACACTCCAGCGACTGTACGCAATGTAAACATAATATCATTTTAAAGAGCTATATTAAGCGCATACGAGCTGCTTTTATATGGTTTACGGATGAGCTTCAGGGCTGGCGTTCGTCCGTGTTCACAAAACTACATATTTTAAAGGCATTTAAAAAATAAAAACACTCCAGCGATTGAACAGTAATAGTAGATTAGTGTATTGGAAACGTTAAAATGCTTGCTTATTTGTGCTGCGTTTTTGTGGAAACGAATTAGCTAGTAAGACTGTTTCATGAATATGGTCTCATCGTTTGAGCCACATAGTTCAACAAAGCACGGCCGTTTTTAATGACCAACTAATAACTTCTGCTATTTAACTGATTAGAGTTCTCAAAAAATGCAACTGTATTGAACATAGCACCCAATCACTCGTTTAATATTTTTTGTTCCTTGTCATTTCGCTGTATTTTATGTTTGATTTAGCACAGGTGCCCTCTTACGTCATACTCCGAAAGTCCCCTTAGGCATTTGTGCGCGTGCGCACTACTCATAAATGGTGCTTTATAGAGGACGCACAAAAATACAGATTAAAATCATTTATATTTAGGTTAAATGGAAGATATAGCTTGTGCTGCATGTTAGCTTGCAAATTATGCCCAAGAACATAATTTATTAAGCCATATGTCTTACTAACAAGAAACAATGCCTCTAGCCACAGGTCACGTACGAAAAATAATGCCCCGTTTAAGCCATCATCCACTCCACTGAAGGGGTGGAGCGGAAAATGAAAATAAATACGGCCTTTTAAAATTTAAATGCTCCAGCGATTTCATTCCGTCAACCCCTTAGAACACACCAAGAGCTAAATTCAGGTGTTTGCGAGTAGTTTCATTTAAAACGGAGAGGGCTGCCTTCAGCCAGTGTTTTCTGTTGTTACTGACATGAGAGTCAAGGCTCCGAGCTCTCGGTCTGCGAACTACATCACTGAGCCTCTTTTAAAAGCATTTAAATAAAAACACTCCAGCGACTGTACGCAATGTAAACATAATATCATTTTAAAGAGCTATATTAAGCGCATATGAGCTGCTTTTATATGGTTTACGGATGAGCTTCAGGGCTGGCGTTTCTTCGTCCGTGTTCACAAAACTACATATTTTAAAGGCATTTAAAAAATAAAAACACTCCAGCGATTGAACAGTAATAGTAGATTAGTGTATTGAAAACGTTAAAATGCTTGCTTATTTGTGCTGCGTTTTTGTGGAAACGAATTAGCTAGTAAAGACTGTTTCATGAATATGGTCTCATCGTTTGAGCCACATAGTTCAACAAAGCACGGCCGTTTTTAATGACCAACTAATAACTTCTGCTATTTAACTGATTAGAGTTCTCAAAAAATGCAACTGTATTGAACATAGCACCCAATCACTCGTTTAATATTTTTTGTTCCCTGTCATTTCGCTGTATTTTATGTTTGATTTAGCACAGGTGCCCTCTTACGTCATACTCCGAAAGTCCCCTTAGGCATTTGTGCGCATGCGCACTACTCATAAATGGTGCTTTATAGAGGACGCACAAAAATACAGATTAAAATCATTTATATTTAGGTTAAATGGAAGATATAGCTTGTGTTGCATGTTAGCTTGCAAATTATGCCCAAGAACATAATTTATTAAGCCATATGTCTTACTAACAAGAAACAATGCCTCTAACCACAGGTCACGTACGAAAAATAATGCCCCGTTTAAGCCATTCCACTTCACTGAAGGGGTGGAGCGGAAAATGAAAATAAATACGGCCTTTTAAAATTTAAATGCTCCAGCGATTTCATTCCGTCAACCCCTTAGAACACACCAAGAGCTAAATTCAGGTGTTTGCGAGTAGTTTCATTTAAAACGGAGAGGGCTGCCTTCAGCCAGTGTTTTCTGTTGTACTGACATGAGAGTCAAGGCTCCGAGCTCTCGGTCTGCGAACTACATCACTGAGCCTCTTTTAAAAGCATTTAAATAAAAACACTCCAGCGACTGTACGCAATGTAAACATAATATCATTTTAAAGAGCTATATTAAGCGCATACGAGCTGCTTTTATATGGTTTACGGATGAGCTTCAGGGCTGGCGTTTCTTCGTCCGTGTTCACAAAACTACATATTTTAAAGGCATTTAAAAAATAAAAACACTCCAGCGATTGAACAGTAATAGTAGATTAGTGTATTGGAAACGTTAAAATGCTTGCTTATTTGTGCTGCGTTTTTGTGGAAACGAATTAGCTAGTAAAGACTGTTTCATGAATATGGTCTCATCGTTTGAGCCACATAGTTCAACAAAGCACGGCCGTTTTTAATGACCAACTAATAACTTCTGCTATTTAACTGATTAGAGTTCTCAAAAAATGCAACTGTATTGAACATAGCACCCAATCACTCGTTTAATATTTTTTGTTCCCTGTCATTTCGCTGTATTTTATGTTTGATTTAGCACAGGTGCCCTCTTACGTCATACTCCGAAAGTCCCCTTAGGCATTTGTGCGCATGTGCACTACTCATAAATGGTGCTTTATAGAGGACGCACAAAAATACAGATTAAAATCATTTATATTTAGGTTAAATGGAAGATATAGCTTGTGCTGCATGTTAGCTTGCAAATTATGCCCAAGAACATAATTTATTAAGCCATATGTCTTACTAACAAGAAACAATGCCTCTAACCACAGGTCACGTACGAAAAATAATGCCCCGTTTAAGCCATCATCCACTCCACTGAAGGGGGTGGAGCGGAAAATGAAAATAAATACGGCCTTTTAAAATTTAAATGCTCCAGCGATTTCATTCCGTCAACCCCTTAGAACACACCAAGAGCTAAATTCAGGTGTTTGCGAGTAGTTTCATTTAAAACGGAGAGGGCTGCCTTCAGCCAGTGTTTTCTGTTGTACTGACACGAGAGTCAAGGCTCCGAGCTCTCGGTCTGCGAACTACATCACTGAGCCTCTTTTAAAAGCATTTAAATAAAAACACTCCAGCGACTGTACGCAATGTAAACATAATATCATTTTAAAGAGCTATATTAAGCGCATATGAGCTGCTTTTATATGGTTTACGGATGAGCTTCAGGGCTGGCGTTTCTTCGTCCGTGTTCACAAAACTACATAAAGCCATTTTAAAAAAAACACTCCAGCGATTGAACAGTAATAGTAGATTAGTGTATTGGAAACGTTAAAATGCTTGCTTATTTGTGCTGCGTTTTTGTGGAAACGAATTAGCTAGTAAAGACTGTTTCATGAATATGGTCTCATCGTTTGAGCCACATAGTTCAACAAAGCACGGCCGTTTTTAATGACCAACTAATAACTTCTGCTATTTAACTGATTAGAGTTCTCAAAAAATGCAACTGTATTGAACATAGCACCCAATCACTCGTTTAATATTTTTTGTTCCCTGTCATTTCGCTGTATTTTATGTTTGATTTAGCACAGGTGCCCTCTTACGACATACTCCGAAAGTCCCCTTAGGCATTTGTGCGCATGCGCACTACTCATAAATGGTGCTTTATAGAGGACGCACAAAAATACAGATTAAAATCATTTATATTTAGGTTAAATGGAAGATATAGCTTGTGCTGCATGTTAGCTTGCAAATTATGCCCAAGAACATAATTTATTAAGCCATATGTCTTACTAACAAGAAACAATGCCTCTAACCACAGGTCACGTACGAAAAATAATGCCCCGTTTAAGCCATCATCCACTCCACTGAAGGGGGTGGAGCGGAAAATGAAAATAAATACGGCCTTTTAAAATTTAAATGCTCCAGCGATTTCATTCCGTCAACCCCTTAGAACACACCAAGAGCTAAATTCAGGTGTTTGCGAGTAGTTTCATTTAAAACGGAGAGGGCTGCCTTCAGCCAGTGTTTTCTGTTGTACTGACACGAGAGTCAAGGCTCCGAGCTCTCGGTCTGCGAACTACATCACTGAGCCTCTTTTAAAAGCATTTAAATAAAAACACTCCAGCGACTGTACGCAATGTAAACATAATATCATTTTAAAGAGCTATATTAAGCGCATATGAGCTGCTTTTATATGGTTTACGGATGAGCTTCAGGGCTGGCGTTTCTTCGTCCGTGTTCACAAAACTACATATTTTAAAGGCATTTAAAAAATAAAAACACTCCAGCGATTGAACAGTAATAGTAGATTAGTGTATTGGAAACGTTAAAATGCTTGCTTATTTGTGCTGCGTTTTTGTGGAAACGAATTAGCTAGTAAAGACTGTTTCATGAATATGGTCTCATCGTTTGAGCCACATAGTTCAACAAAGCACGGCCGTTTTTAACAACCCAGGCTCATTGGCAATACGTGACTCTGCCTACATTTCTGCAGAACCTGAAATACGTATCTCCAGGTACATTTGGCTGCACTTTTCGGGTGAACCGTCCACTAGAGGCGCTAATGTGTATTTTTTTCCTCCGTTTTAAATACACGTTTATTAAAGGTTAGAAAGCAAATTAAACAGTGCTCGGTCTTCTCAGCATACAAAACGTTTGTATTAAACTTGTTAATTCCACATTTTTAAGGTGCCAAAGACACACGTCTCGTCTGGATTTATCCTTTAACTTCGATGGAGAGCAGTTGCGTACAAATACCACGCAGCATCTTCTACGGCAATTACGTCACCAGCCAGGCTCAGTTCGACCAGTCCACCTGATACGTGTACACCTTCAAGCAGGTAAGTGACCGCGACAATCTTTTCATTATTTTAATTATTTCGGTGTTTCTGCATCACTTCCATGGGGTCATGTGTTAAAACGGAAGCTTAGTGGAATAGTTAGCACGGCTGCTAACGTTAGCCTACGATTGACATTAGCCTAAGCATTACCACTGTAACTGTAGTTTTACTATAGTATTTATAGTATATGCACACTAACCACTAGCTTACTATGGTTTTACCACTGTAATTGTAGTTTTACTATAGTATTTGTAGTATATGCACACTAACCACTAGCTTACTATGGTTTTACCACTGTAATTGTAGATTTACTATAGTATTTGTAGTATATGCACACTAACCACTAGCTTACTATGGTTTTACCACTGTAACCGTAGTTTTACTGTGGTATTTGTAGTATAAGCACACTAACCACTAGCTTACTATGGTTTTACCACTGTAACCGTAGTTTTACTGTGGTATTTGTAGTATAAGCACACTAACCACAAAGCTTACTATGGTTTTACCACTGTAACTGTAGTTTTACTGTGGTATTTGTAGGATATGCACACTAACCACTAGCTTACTATGGTTTTACCACTGTAATTGTAGTTTTACTATAGTATTTGTAGTATATGCACACTAACCACTAGCTTACTATGGTTTTACCACTGTAATTGTAGTTTTACTATAGTATTTGTAGTATATGCACACTAACCACTAGCTTACTATAGTTTTACCACTGTAACTGTAGTTTTACTGTGGTATTTGTAGTATAAGCACAGTAAACACAATGCTTACTATGGTTTTACCACTGTAACTGTAGTTTTACTATAGTATTTATAGTATATGCACACTAACCACTAGCTTACTATGGTTTTACCACTGTAATTGTAGATTTACTATAGTATTTGTAGTATATGCACACTAACCACTAGCTTACTATGGTTTTACCACTGTAACCGTAGTTTTACTGTGGTATTTGTAGTATAAGCACACTAACCACTAGCTTACTATGGTTTTACCACTGTAACCGTAGTTTTACTGTGGTATTTGTAGTATAAGCACACTAACCACAAAGCTTACTATGGTTTTACCACTGTAACTGTAGTTTTACTGTGGTATTTGTAGGATATGCACACTAACCACTAGCTTACTATGGTTTTACCACTGTAATTGTAGTTTTACTATAGTATTTGTAGTATATGCACACTAACCACTAGCTTACTATGGTTTTACCACTGTAATTGTAGTTTTACTATAGTATTTGTAGTATATGCACACTAACCACTAGCTTACTATAGTTTTACCACTGTAACTGTAGTTTTACTGTGGTATTTGTAGTATAAGCACAGTAAACACAATGCTTACTATGGTTTTACCACTGTAACTGTAGTTTTACTATAGTATTTGTAGTATATGCACACTAACCACTAGCTTACTATGGTTTTACCACTGTAACTGTAGTTTTACTGTGGTATTTGTAGTATAAGCACAGTAAACACAATGCTTACTATGGTTTTACCACTGTAACCGTAATTTTACTATAGTATTTGTAGTATATGCACACTAACCACTAGCTTACTATAGTTTTACCACTGTAACCATAGTTTTACTGTGGTATTTGTAGTATAAGCACAGTAAACACAATGCTTACTATGGTTTTACCACTGTAACTGTAGTTTTACTATAGTATTTGTAGGATATGCACACTAACCACTAGCTTACTATGGTTTTACCACTGTAACTGTAGTTTTACTGTGGTATTTGTAGTATATGCACAGTAAACACAACTCTTACTATGGTTTTACCACTGTAACTGTAGTTTTACTGTGGTATTTTTAGTATAAGCACAGTAAACACAATGCTTACTATGGTTTTACCACTGTAACTGTAGTTTTACTATAGTATTTGTAGTATATGCACACTAACCACTAGCTTACTATGGTTTTACCACTGTAACTGTAGTTTTACTGTGGTATTTGTAGTATAAGCACAGTAAACACAATGCTTACTATGGTTTTACCACTGTAACCGTAATTTTACTATAGTATTTGTAGTATATGCACACTAACCACTAGCTTACTATAGTTTTACCACTGTAACCATAGTTTTACTGTGGTATTTGTAGTATAAGCACAGTAAACACAATGCTTACTATGGTTTTACCACTGTAACTGTAGTTTTACTATAGTATTTGTAGGATATGCACACTAACCACTAGCTTACTATGGTTTTACCACTGTAACTGTAGTTTTACTGTGGTATTTGTAGTATATGCACAGTAAACACAACTCTTACTATGGTTTTACCACTGTAACTGTAGTTTTACTGTGGTATTTTTAGTATAAGCACAGTAAACACAACGCTTACTATGGTTTTACCACTGTAACTGTAGTTTTACTATAGTATTTGTAGTATATGCACAGTAAACACAACTCTTACTATGGTTTTACCACTGTTACCGTAGTTTTACTATAGTATTTTTAGTATAAGCACAGTAAACACAACTCTTACTATGGTTTTACCACTGTAACTGTAGTTTTACTGTGGTATTTGTAGGATATGCACAGTAAACACAACGCTTACTATGGTTTTACCACTGTAACTGTAGTTTTACTATAGTATTTGTAGTATATGCACAGTAAACACAACGCTTACTATGGTTTTACCACTGTAACCATAGTTTTACTATAGTATTTGTAGGATATGCACACTTACCACTAGCTTACTATGGTTTTACCACTGTAACCGTAGTTTTACTGTGGTATTTGTAGTATAAGCACAGTAAACACAATGCTTACTATGGTTTTACCACTGTAACCGTAGTTTTACAACAGTATTTGTAGGATATGCACACTAACCACTAGCTTACTGTGGTTTTACCACTGTAACCATAGTTTCACTGTGGTATTTGTAGTATAAGCACAGTAAACACAATGCTTACTATGGTTTTACCACTGTAACTGTAGTTTTACCATAGTAACTTTGATTTTACGGTGTACTATTTGTAAAGCACAGTAACCACAATGCCTACCACACTTTTAAATGTTTTTTGTGAAGTAATTGTAATTCAGTATTTTTTTTTTCTGTCTTGCAGTTAGGTCAGATCACTTACGCCAGCAGCTCTTTTAAGAAGCAATCTCTGGTAAAAGCCATCGCTGTATGAACTGTAATTCATAATTAATTTACACATAGTTTTGCTCTCTCTCTCTTTCTTTGGTTCATCATGACATTTTTAAAATCTCATAATTTTGACCAATTCTGTTAGAAAGCTGCTAGAATTAACAGGGAACTTGAACTCAAAGCTCCAAGTGCTGATCTTGAAGAAGCTGTCAAAGAGGCTGAAAAGTCCTTCAATGATTCAATCTTTCACAGTAATGTTGAAGACATTTAGCTATAACTGATTTGCTTTAATCAACGCATCCTTATTGTTAGTGTTAATAATACCTTTCCTTACAGTCCTTCCTCTCAAATATTTTGGTCACAGATTTTGTTTAGCACATTGTCTCAACATGTGTGTATTTCTCTTTGTTTCAGGGTAAAGGGAAGACCAAAGGAAGGCCTGTCATTGGATTTGAATTGGGCCATGTTGTGCATTTCTGGAAAAGACCAAAAGCAAAGGCAAACATTCCAATGGTATGTCAATGTTGGTCTGAGCACCTGGACTGAACTGTACTGCAGTTACATTTTGCACAGCATCTGTACATACCCTACAGCCCCATCAGAAACAACAACCAACAAAGTGTCATGTCGAAGTATTAATAATTCATACAATTTACCAAGCCAGCAAATGTATATGATATTGTACAAGTGTACTCATATAATATTCCATGATTTTTCACTTGTACTTGTGTCATTGGCCATTGCCTCAACTCTCATGTTAATTGTGTCCATTGTAAGTAGTCAGAGTGTTTATACCAATCCAGTTTATATTAAGTCCATCATATTCTCTCTATATTAACCTTTACAAATTTTCACTGCCTCTTCCTGTTCTAACAGTACATGATATCTGCCCACACCTCAGAGTCTGCCTTTCTTTCTATGTTGATTTTTATTTAACACATCTGTCTAAGAAGCACAAGTCTGGAAATGCTAGTTTATCTTGTCACAAATCAGATCATTAGTAAATTTGGCCAAATCAGATTGCTTAAAGCTGTCCTTACCAAGAGCAAGAACAACAATAAGAACTATTTTAGCATCCACACCAACGGACGATAGCGTTCTGTTTACTGTTATACACGCTACAGTCATCTGCCATCTGTTGTCAATGTTTTTGTTGTTCATCATGTGATAAATTCTCTTTCTTCCTGTCTTGCAGGATTTCTCACAGACTACTGATATATATACATATAGTGATAGTGACAGGAGTGTCCACAGTAGAGATGAGGGTGTTGCCTGTAGAGGAGAAAGTCAAATAATAATAAAATTATAATTGTTATTAACCAGTAATTTGTCTTGCATTTAGTCACAATAGAAGCAAACAACGATTACAGGACAGATATATTTTAAAGGTAATAATTGTAAAATATTGAAATATTGTTCTAATCATCGTTTGCCTATTAGTTTGTTAAACAGAAGCATTGAATATTATTTGGCATCTTAACGTTTTCTGCAAACAAATTCTCTTTTTATTTTTGACTATTAGACAATCTTTTTAAGGGGTTTTCTATTGCCTATTTCTTAATTACCTCTATACAAATGCATTTCAAATACAATCAACTGCTTGTTTTGTCTTTTTTTTTTTTCCGTAATGGCACAAACTGGAGAGAGAGAATGCTGTTCTGGGCACTTTTTATCTGTGAAAAGTTTGATATGTCAATAAACATTGGGAAATGACTACAAAATGTGTGATTCATTATTTTTTATTATTCTTATAGTTCATCTGGCAGGTCTAAGAATTGCAATTTTGTAAGGTCCATTTCCAGGAAACAGAAGTGATTAATTGTTTACCCTTAATACACTGTAAATGTTACAGAAGCACAATTAAACAGTAGAAAAAAGCTTCATGTTTAATCATTAGAGGTGCATGTTTTTTGTTTTGAAAGCAAATGAAACATTTTGAATTATTGTTCACAGCAATTTATATCAAAGTTTTGAGTTTAAATATTGTACATAAATTTATATTAGTGTGAACATAATTTACTATGGGAACCATTATGCCCTTATTTTAAAAAATAAAATAAAATAATCCTGGTAATCAATAAATCTATTGCTGCATCAAGTTAACCAAACTATCCAATCTGTTGTTCCAGTTTTATGTTGAGTGGGGACAAATAAATATTGAACTGATTATCTGTATTTGCCACAAGAACCTGGAAGATCATGTCATAAATGACCATATTTGGACAAGCAAACGAGACGACTCTGTTCAATTTGGTTGCCATTTGGAACTCGCTGTGATTGGACTATCTTTTAATCCAAATGAAAAACAACGCTTAATGTTACAAAGTCCGTGTTGCTCTTATTACATCAGTAATACCTTCAGTTAACAACGAAGTGTTGCTATGTTGTGAGAACTTCCTAATTTACCGAGATCGTAACCCTAACCCTAAGCAGATCTTAATTAAACTACAAATAACAGCGCCATTTTTTTCGTGTTCTATAGATAGAATGGCAGAGGTTTGTGGGTAATGTAGTTTAAAATGTTTATTATTAAAATAGTGGAAAATGCAATCTTTTTTGAACAAAGGTTTATCTAAACAAGTACACTGTGCAAATATCTATGACATATTTAAGAGGCATGCTGAAATTTGGTTTTTTACTAAGATCATTTTTTAAAACACCTTTATACCACCTTTCCATGAATGTTTGAAAACTGTGTCCAACAATATGTAATTAACATAGCATAAGTAGTTGTCCTGCCAATTTTCTCTTTGACATTATAATCAGACACTGATTTACAGCCATTTGAAATGTTCATTTTTTTGCTCTTCCATGGGACTCTACTGGGCCCCTGGGGATTGAAGGGCAGTCAAAACACACAAATCTATTCTCATCATGGACAGCACACTGTGCTGAGTCACATTTTTTAGATTGTCTTTTCAAAAATTTGCCAATATGTAAGTTGAAAGTCATAGTTTTCTTAGAATAAGAATAGACATTTCCTAATTGAATTGTGTCCATTTATTTCATTAGATCAGGAGCAAGAATTGAGTGATGACAGGAAATGAAGACACCAGTTTAAACAATCAATACATATTGTGACACTTCTTTGTACTATCACACAATGTCAGTGTGTCATTCAGTAAGACAAGGTACAGACCGTGTGGTTTATGCAAAAGCTATACAATTCATGCAATGCAAAGGATCATAATATAAAAGACATCATTTGTATCTTTGTCAAATATTCCTCATCTTTGTCCATCTTTGCAAAACATCAGTAATGTGCATGCTCATCTTATTTATTATACAGTACAGGATTGATGTTGATCTTTCCCTGGTCCATCACCCTCAGCTGTGCATAAAGTGCCTGTAGCAATATACTGTAGTCCATGCAGTCTCTTCTAATGAATCTTTCAGCCTTCCCTTCATGTATTGAATGTCATTAATATGACCAAATGTCGCATCTTGATTAAAACACTCATGGTAATTATGTGTATTGTTTACACAATTAAATGGTGTATTTACCAAACATTCCTAATAAAGAATATTTACCATACTTTATTATCCAATACTTTGTGCTACATCATAAAGACAGCTAAAGTAGCCTATTAAGACAAATGATATTCAAGAGAAATAAAAATGGGTTATGTTAAAACCATATTATTTTAACCAGATGAAGCCTCCCAAATGCATGCATGGTTAAATGTCTTGAGCATCATAGAATCACATTCAGTTTCCTGCTCATCATCAGAGCTCTCTTGGTTTTCTTCCTCTTGCTTGCTTATCCATATCCCTATCTTAATAATCTCCTTCCATGTCATGAACAATTTGAAGTTGTTATCCAGCACACTACAGTACAACTGACGGACAAAAGACATGTGACCAATTTAAATCATATCACTTTATTGTCACAATACCATGATCACAAGTGTACAGGTGGTGACATTTTTTTGTGAAAACTGCAGCATGAAAGTATAGACAACAAATGCTCAATGCAGGCAACACACACATATAAGGGACTCAATACAGGTAGAGAACAATAAGGTAAATAGTATGCTATACAGAGAGCATGAAATTAAAACAATAATCACAGTACGCATACCTTTGCAGTGCAGTGTGGAATGAATCAGTTCAAACAGAATGTCATGGTGCAGAATAATAGCGAGTTAGAGTCCAGACAGTGCAACTGATAGAGAGCAGTGCATATGAGCTTGATGTGCTGTGTATTGTTTCTGGTATAAGTTCAGTGCAGTCTAATTGCCTGTGGAAAAATGTGTCTGCTGGTGCAGGTTCTGCAATAACTTCTGCCTGATGGTAACGATGAGAAAAATCCATGGCTCTGGTGGCTGGAGTCTCTGATGGTCCTCTATGCTTTCCTCACACACCAACTGATGTAAATATCCTGGAGGGACATAACATGTATTTAGGGTGTTGTAAATTAATAAACAATATATATCTTTATTTTTAATTGTTGCATTGGACTTACCATTGATTCTTGTTGGAGATATGAGCCAAATGGATCCCTTCACAACTATTTTGCAGTTGTCATTTGTGAAGTTTACTTTTACGGGCCGTAACATCTGAGCTGTCACAGTAGAATTGTTCAGGAATGCAGTCCTCATCGCAGTTTACTGGCGGTTTCAGGCTGCAATGCTGCATCTGGTGGCCATTGAATTGATATGGTCAACTGGCTTCACCCTCCTTCAAACAAACAAAACAATAAGTCAACAATAATTCCAGAGAAATAGTGTTGATGAATAGGTGCAGGTGTTAGTACTCACCATATTTGGCCAATCCTGCCCAAATTCCAGAGATGATAGCACAGTTGATTTGCCAATTCTAGGAGCTATAAAAAAAAAAAAAAAAAAGTGCATGTGAAAAATGGTAACGGCTGTCTTTTGAGAGATTAACATCCATTGCTATACCCCATATAACCCTAACCCCAACCCGTATAACTACATTGCTTGAATACATACATACCAGTAGAAATGTGCAAATTTTCAGCTCTGTGTTTGGGCACAAGAAGACCATGTTCATTCCTCATTCATCAGGACTGGCTTGCCGGGACTGATTTTCTTTGCTTTTTTTGGTCTTCATCTTTAAAACAATACAATATTTATTGACCCAATTTTTAATTATTATTGTTGTTTAAACATATAAATTAAGCAGTTATAATTATATACTTCAAACTCAAGTTCCCGGGCAACTCTAGCAGTCTCCTGAGTTCATCTGTATACATTTCTATTCAGAGTCTGAGAAAAGGCCATCATGCAAACTCTAAGCTTCTATTTTTCAACAGAGCACAAACTAATGTGTTAAGTGAGGGAGTAAAGAAATAAGATGAAGAGAAATAGGCAGAATTGTGTAAGTTTAACAGAATGAGAAGCAAGCAGCATTAGAAAAAAAAAATTATTTAACAGCAAACTAAAATGAATTATTTTAAATATGATTACCTGCTGATGGTTTTGTTGTAAGCAGTTTAAACGCCTCTTCACACCAAGGATGAGTCCACACCGCAGCTATTTGACATAAAATGACAGAAACAATATGGTTGGAATCTCTTTCAGAATTTTTTTTTCCAGATGTTGAACAATGAAAACATTGACAGCCAATCAAAATCCACCACACAAATAGCCTGAGCATTTAAATGCAGACAACATAACTGCAGCATACGCTTATGATAAAAAGAATGTTATTTTCTGTTAGTGTGAAATATAAACAATTAAAATAGTCATTATAATTCTTGCTCTTGGTGTGAACAGCTTTAAGTGATCTGATTTGGCCAAATTAACTGAAGGTCTGATTTCTCACATGACTAGTTAGAGATGGGAGTGAGTGTTGACTAGAGGAGAAATAAAAAAAATAATCAGTAGAC